>NW_010127371.1:30646-38926 GCF_000699245.1 Pterocles gutturalis | reverse complement strand
CCTTTTTTTTTTTTGAAATCTGCTGTTCTTGGGCTGCTGCTTTTCAAACTTTGCAGGCTGAGCCATTCCTGTTTCAAAAGCTGTGCTACGAGCAGAGCAAGTTGACTGCCAAGCAGGTTAAAAGACCCTAGGAGAAGAAACAGACAGTGAGGCCAAAAGAGCAACTGGTTGCAGAGCTGTCACCTGTGGTGCTCCTAGATCCAAAAACCCACTTAGAGTCACGGTGTACTGAGACTCAGGCTACTTGGAGGCTTCTGCTCTTTCTGGTTACAGCCTCCCCAGCCTGTGTGGGTACGGGGGTTTTCTAGGCAGGCAGAGAGGACCGCCTGCTGCTCTGCTGTCATGCATCAGCTCTGCAGTTAGTGGCTGGGTAAGTGCAGTAGTGTGGTGCCACACACTGCAAATGAATGACATGGAATGAAATGCAAACTGATGAAAATTAGCACCAGCAGAAGGATCCCTTCAGGTTTAATTTCTTGTCTATCAGCTTAGGCCTGTGAGTATGAGTATGCTAGCGACAGCAATTCAAACCCTGATGCTCGCAGCTCAGCAGAACTGCTCAGATGCTGGAGAAGCCATCATTACTCTAGTCCATGCCTGTGCTCCTGCACAGCCTGTTGCAAACATCTGGGTAAGGCAGCTTGTTCCTCTCCTGTTCCTGTGTTGCCAAGGTAGCTCTTTCTGCTCCCATGAATGATACCCCACTTGATATGGGTGGCAGAGGACCAGAGCTGGGGGGCAGCCAGGGTACCTGTAGCTGTATCTCCTCCTCATCCTGGCATATTCCCAACTCCTGTTCTTGACCTGACACCAACTCCCAGGTTTCTTGCCAGGAGACCTCTCTGCAAAGTCCCAAACCCAGACCTTACAGATATTTTGTAGTCATTTGGTACTGTAGATTTTTTAAAATGAAAATGTATTTTTTGATTGTTCTTCTGCAGTTCATATTTTAAGTGGAATTAAACTTCAGATTAACTCTGAGACCAGTCCTTCTTTGCTCCCTCTGCTGGCTCAGCAGCTCATTGTATCACCAGCGATCCTGCATCATTAATTCTGATGAGGATAAAAATGGAAGTGTTGAGGCATGTCCAACATTGAAAATCAAAATTGAAATCATTAAATAATCCCAGAGTGTTCAATGGCTTATTGACTATAGGCAGAAAGACAAGGAACTAGAGGGCTATAATAATTTTTGCTCTTAGTGTTCAATAAGTGTTTATTACCTTAACGAATGATAGAGGATACTTTTAGTAATACAACTGATGTAATCGTGATGGCAAGGGAACAGTGTTTGGGCATTGTTACTTCCTCCCACTGCCTCAGTCTCTAAGATTTTACACATTTTTTGCTGTCCAGAGTGTTAGGTCTTTTTTCTCCCAAAATACTTTAAAGTTGCTACGGTTGTGCATCTGTCAATGACTGCCACCTGAGTTTCTAATTTCTGGTCTTTTCAGTGGTTGGGTTTTCCTTCCTAAAGATGGGCGTTTATTTCTTTACTGCAGCCTTTTGAGATCTGGCCAGATCTCAGAGATTTTTAAGAAGCCATTGCCACTGGCAATTCCTTCTACTAGATCCTTAAAAAACTGTGGGATCCTTCTAGCACCTGCTTCCTGATTTTATACACTTTATTTTTTTCTCAATCACTTTATCAGTTCTTTGTTTTATGTAAATCATCTTTTAGCCTTTAATTTGCTGTGTTATCAAGTTTATTACTTGTGTGTGTATGTGTACATGTGCATGTAAGACTGACATTGAAAATACTGGCTTTACACCCTCTCTGTCACTTTACTATTTGGCTGCTGGAAATGTCTTGAGAGGTGCTGTGCACTGTTAGGTCCCATGAGCCCCACTGCAGCTGAACCCCGTTAATGACAGTCAGAGCTGTGATGCACAGCACTTCCCAGGAGATGCCCTAAGTAAGAGCTGCTCAGTTTTTAGTGCTCTACCAGCCCATCTTTTCTTAGTAAACCTTCTATTTCCCCCCCTTTGCCTTTTAGCAATGTATGCTTCAGTATTTTCCCCTGCTGGATTTTAATGGGCGAATAATGGCACTAGAAGGAAAGAGCAACAGGAGAAATGCCTTTCTCAGCCAGGGTCTGCTCATCTGCTTTGGCAGTACCGTCTGCCTTCAAATTCCTGATTATCTTCCTTCGTTGGCCAATACATGAACAAAATTGCCTCACCTCTACCTGTTCTTTCTACTCAAATATGAGATATTGTGCTCGGTCTGACCCCAGATTAATTTGATTTCTTTTTTACTTTGGGAATATTCCAGGAAATTTTAGAAGACAGAATTATCCCAACAGTTTTAGGCAAGGTGGTCTGTTGTCTTTATTTGTCACCACAGGGTTATGCACTAGTGCCTTGGCCATGGGTTGGCAGTTAAACGCCTCCACCGTGCGGCTGTGCTCTCCGGAGCCTTCCCTGCAAAGAGGAAGGTCTGATGCACAATATATGGAGGAGGCTGATGGAAACAGAGGCTGAATGCAATAATGGGAACATCAAAAAGTGGCATGTATTTTAGGGAATTTGCTGGACAGGACAACCAGATTCAGGTTTCTTTTCAGAAATTTCCAATTTTTGCCAGACTTCTATTTTCAGCCTTTAGCATGGATGATACAATAGTAAAAAATGGTAATGGAAGGGTTTTTCTTAAGTGGGTGAATAAGCTTCACTCAAATTTAAAGGCAAGAAATATCCTACAGGGTAATCCTAGAAAAATCCAATGTCTGAAACTTTAGAGTGCTGAGCACAGAAGCATGAATGTGGACATGAAAACAGGTACTTAAAGGGGAAAAGTACTTTAAATGGCCATCTTGGACTCATTGCTCAGATTATCTCACTCCCCCAAAATGCATTTACCCATTTGATGTAACTGTAATGGGTGTATGAAAGATGTGTCAAGAATATTCTATAAAGATGTAATTCTTTCACTAAAATGGAGCCTTAGGAAACTTGGTGATTGATGATTAATAGAGCTCATTAAATAAAATCTCTAGCTGAGCCAGATTATGGGTGAAAAGTGTTTAACAGCAACCTAATTCTCAACAACAACAACAACAACAACAACAACAAAAAGATTTCTAAGAAGCTAGGAGCTCAACAAAGGAGGAAAAGGTCTAAAAAAATATTTTCATCGTTAAGATTAGGTATGTTTGGCCATAAGGCCTTCAAGACTTGACCATTGAGAAAGTAAAGCTGGACACATGCAGGAAGAGTGACAGTGTCATTTGACATGTTTTGAAATGCTATATTTTCAGAATAAAAATGGGGCTTTTTTTTTGGTGTGGGGGTGTAATCACTAATTAATCAGCCCCAATTTGCAGGTTAATTACTGTGAGGGGGTTTAGTGTCTTGATCATGAAAGAGTAAAATTTAAGGTAAAATTTTGCTTCAGTCTCTCTCTGCCAGTAACCTCCCTTTTTCCTGGTCTTTTCCTGTGGTAGCCTGCTGCCTTTTCCTTGGTATTCTCCTCTCTGTGATCCCCTTCTGCCTCTGATTTTGTGCGAGTTACCTGAAGGACTATGGTCAAATATCCTTTTAAAGAGAGATTACTGAGTTCTGGGTTAGACTTGGAAAATACAATAGCTGAAACAGCTGAATAGTTCTGTGTTTTGGAATGAAAAACAGTTTTTTCTCTCCACTAGTGATGTTATATGAAAGTTATTCTTTTTGTTTTTTTAGCTTGACTACTTAGTGATTTACTTTGGGCTTCATTGTTTATGGTGTGGAGGTAAAGCGTGGTTTTAGGAGGATCAGCTGCACACGAGAGGAAATGTGAAGATGGAAAAGAAATGCTATGAAATGTATGAAGAAAGTATTGGAAAAAAAGGAACAGCTGTCTGAAATACTCTTTAAAAGCCTGAGCAAATATGCACAGCTGTTAAATATCAGCATTCAAATCTAGAACTATAATGGGGACTAGGGTTCAAGGATATAAAAGCAGAAATAAGTTGAAAGGAAAAAAATTATTAATAGTAACAAAAAAGAAAACCACATGCTTTAAAAATGGCATTGAATCAATAAATTAAATATTCTGGGAAGAAAGGTAGTGAATCTTCAAAAAGTCCAAGTTGTTTATTGAATAGCAGTGGCTAGAATGCATTTTTGCCTGTTGGAATTGCTGTAATGAAAGCCCACAGCAGGAAAATGTTTTGTCTTCTCTTCCTATGTTTAGAGGGTATTTAATGGATGCTGTATAGTTTTAGCATTTGCTAAGTACTGATTAGTAAATTCCTGTTCAGTGGGTATTATTTTTTGCTAGAAGATAGTGGCATTTAGCTGGTGAGTCCTTACTCTGATCTTATTCTCTGGACACTGACTTCATTCAAACAAAGGGACCTCTGCATGCCAGGTAACCAGGACAGGGACAGGAGGAGTACACAATCTGGTTTTGTGCTGGCTTTGGCACTGATTTCCTCTGTGATTTTAGTCAAGCCACTTCCATTAAGTTTGAGTGTCTAATATGAACGTCAATACTTAACCCATAAGACTGAATATTTTATGTAGGGGTCCAACTAGGATGTTAGAAAGCAAAGAGCTTCATTCACAAATGCAGACAGAATAAAATTAGACAGAAACAGAGATTATCTTTTATAGCCCAGTGCCCCTCATCCCTGCAGCAATTACAGCTCAGCTGGTTGTGGAGCAGCAGCTAATGTGCCCTATGGAAAATGGAAATCAGTGCTGCTTTCCTTCGTATGTGTTAGTGTGAGATATAATATCCTGATACGTCCCTGTGGCAGGGGTGAGGACCCAAGAGCTGGGGAGCAGTACATGCATGGAGATGACAGTCTCTGGAGAAATCCCAGGGTATCCCAGTCTGGGTCCTGCTATTCAAGCACTGCATTGGGAAAGTATTGGCCTGCCTGTCCTGTATCTTAGTGCACTTACCCGTGAAAAAAAGGAGAATAATCTGTGTAACGTGTGAAGTGCTTTGAAGTCTTTTGTGAGCTACAGGGTCAGAGTGTTTCGTACCTTTTCCTGTGATGGGTCTTCTGATACTTAAACATGCAGCAGCAATAAGTCAGAAGAATCAATTTGTTGCTTCTGTGAGGGCCATCGTTCATCCTCCCTGATTGAAACGATCAAGGATGCAGAGGCAGCTCTCTGCTCCTGAGTAAACATTCCTTTTATGTTCCTTTAACACAAATACCTGACACTAAGTGGGGATGCATAAAAGGAAGTCAGGCTGCAGGCTTTTTCCTGAAGTAGGTGTTTTGTGATGGATTAATGGCAAATCATGATACATTATTTATCAGATAATAAGTATGATAATTGTTCTTATTTATCATGAGTCTAGCTCAGATCATTCTCCTGTCATTCCTTCAGTCAAGCTGCCCCTGGGGATTCACCAGTTAAAAAACAGTCCAAAGGTCAGTCCAACAATTTTTAGTCATAATGGCGTGCTGATTACCTCCTAATTGAAAAATGTAAACTACAGACACTGTAAGTAATGCAAGTGACCCCTGTCCTCATAGCATAATGTGGAGAGTCCCTGTGTGCCTCGCAGCCAGCCGCAGAGAACAGCATCCCTGTCCTGTAACACTCCAATATCCAGAATGAATTAGGAAGAAAGTTCTGTTGTCATTACAGGGGAAAAAATCAAACACTTTCTCTATAGCAGGAACATGACATTAACGTGCAGATATAATAGTACAGAAGCAATACAGATGTGATTTGGGCTCAATTCTGGGGTGCATGGTAACACAGCCTTTTGGATATCAGTAAAAAACCCTCTCCCTGTGTTGAGAAGGTGTGCAGGCAGTGCTTCCATTTTTACTACCTTTGTATTTAGACTTGTTGTTGTAAGGTAGTGCAAAAAGAGCCCACATGCAGAATAAACTTATAATTGTAGGAGTAGAATAAAAAAAAAGTGGGATCTGTGTAAAAGATCTTCAAAAATTAGTCAAAAAGCACAGGCATTACAATGCAGAAAATGCACTGATTCTATCCTCTTATATCTCTAAGGTACTCTGGCAAAATCAGGTTGATGCAAAACTCTACTGCAGATGAACAAATGCAATATTAGCACTGCTTGGCTCCACAATTTCTCCTTAAAGCCCATAATAACTGTGCAGCATCTTTTTTTCTATGAAATCATGTTTCCCCCCCAAATTCTTACAATGGATTCTTCTTCTCGTGCTTCTTCTTGTCAGTCCCACAATTCTTTCCTTGGGACTGTCCTGACTAGAGTCTGCAAACATCAAGATTTTATGTTACAGCTGCGTAATCTTTGGCCTATATCTCATATTATTTCCTCTCCCAACCTTCATAATGAAATAAAATTGGTATAAAAAAAAAAGAGTAGAAGATGCTTGCATCAGTCTATAGTTTTTTTTATCTGAGGAAAGCGTTTGTGAGCAGCAGATAGAGCAGCATATCTGTGATTCACCTTCTGCCATGTTCCCTTTGGAAATACCATCCAGCTGCTGGCTGGTGGTAACCTCACTGAGTGAGTAATTCCACATCCTCACACAAAAATGATTTCCTCTGGGTTTATTCTTGGAAGCCTGGGAAATATTCTGAGCATACTGAGGCGCAGAAGTACCAGAAGCCAGCCAGTGCCAGAGCATGCCTGTCCACAGAGCACCAACCAAATGCTGATTTTCTTGAAACAAGGTTCCTGAGATGAGCTATTAGGATACAATATGTTTGGCATCATCTCCTTGGGCTATTTATCTAGGCATCTCCCCTCTTCTACGATATAATGTGAGCTTCAAGTTTCCCAGAGTAGGTAGAACAGGTGATTTACTCCATACAGCAAGGACTCCTGTTTCTGTTTAGAATAGACCTGGATGACTATTGTGGATAAACAGCATAGAACAGCTGTTCCACGCTGTGGGTTTCTTAATTACACTTCATAAGCAACAATTTGTACACCACAGATCTTATCTGGGTGGAAGTAATTTTATTAGCTTTGTGCATGTACAAGGCAGTTGTCTACATTTAAGTTAGTCAGCTTGCCTTTCGCAACAGAAATAAGTGTTCTTCACCCAACTTTCTGTAGATGCCTGCCTGTACGAGATGAATTGTGCCCTAGAAGTACCTGTTTCATTTTCACTGGTTATTAAAGGAGCCTTGACAACAAAGTCAGATACAGATGTTTAAATCTGGACGGATGAATCTGAACTTCTACTCCAGAGTAAGCGCATCCCATAAAGAAATGAGCATGAAATTTAGTCTTTTTTCATTCATGCTTTCCTATTTTTTGTGAAAAAAATAAAAGTTCTTTCAATATAAGGAACTCTTATTTTCAGACCTGTAGGTTGTTCAAGGTAATCTTAGTTTAGTACTTTTAAACCAACAGTTTTATTTTTTTTTCAAAGCTTTATATAGATGATAAGTTTAAAAAAAGAAAGACTTGCTACAAGGAAAAAAAAAGTTCCACAAAGCCCAATCTGGGTAACAGCTTCCAGGTGTGGTCACACCCATACATGATCAGGTCAAGCTGAACAGCCATTTACTCCTGAGAAGTAGTGGCTCACCTTGTGTGCTCCTAATTCATTGCAAAGATGGAATAATACCGGTAAGCTTAAAGATAGAGATTCCCAGCATAATTCAAAAAATAATATTAGGATTTATCTCAACATGATTCCCAGTATATAATGTTGGAAGCATGCCTGCTATAAATTGTTCATACTTGGGGAAGCTCTGAGGAACTGCAGTTGCTGATATGTCTTTTAAAACTTAATCTATTTCATATTTCAGTGTATTTAAAGCCTTTCTTAAGCATGCTGGCCAATATATACAAAAAATTTCATTTGCTGTACACATTACTGTATACTTCAAATGAGTGCTTGCCATCTGCATGTGTTCTCACTTTAATGTTTTTTTATTAATACAACTCATTTGCCCTTGCTCTTCATTACTAAGCAGTAATGGACCTTAACATTAACAAAAAAAAAAAAAAAAAAGGGTCTGGGACATAAACCTGCAAGAAGCTGCAGGCCTGTGGGCAGAGCCCTGTGAATTGTTACGGCTCCATTGCCTCCAGTGGCTGGATGTTAATGCCTCCCGCAGCTGAAGGCTATCTGCCTGCTACCCCCGGAGGTTTTTTTTTTTTTTTTTTTCAGTAGCTTATTCTTTGCAACAAATGTAATGGCAGCCTTAAGGACCACATCCAGCTGATCTAAATTGTAATAGCAGCCTTAAGGACCACATCCAGCTGACCTAAATTCACCCGTGCCTGTTCAATTATTGCCTCTGCCTGAGCTTGGGTGACCCACCAGCCCCTTAGGGTGAAAGCATGTTAGGGGTTTGTAGTGGAAAGCAGGGAAT
>NW_010127371.1:0-30628 GCF_000699245.1 Pterocles gutturalis | reverse complement strand
TTCATCAGCGGTAGCCACTTGCGTGAATCCAGGGCATGACACGGAATCGTGCTTCAAGAGCTCTTGTGATGTGCTTTTGCTGGTCTGTCTGTGTTTTCCTTGGTAGGTATCACTTTAGTGGTACTGGCTGGTGTAACCAAAATTTGTCTGTAACTGCAAAGCTGCAACTTTTAAAAAGAATGTGACTCAGTGGAGAATCATGCAGACTAGGGAAAATGTGTGTAAGAGTTTGTTAAGGTGTAAATGTTGCCTTGTGTTCTCTGCTAAGCAGTTGTCAGGTCCTTTGAGGTTTCAGAAAAACCTGGATTATTACTGGATAATGCCTTATATCGCTGAACTGATCCAAGTTCAAAGGCATGCCCTTCTGTTTTGTGTCTCTTGAAAAGCTAATGATATCTCTCTGTGAAAGAACTATGGGAACTGAGCAGGAGAGATGTATTAATGCAAGCTGGAAATACAAGGAACAATTTCCTCTCAAAGGCAGATGTGTTGATAATGCATTTATTGTCCTGCTTCACTTCCATATGGTAGCTCATCTCTAGTCTCACAGAGAGGGAGAGAGCACAAATGTTACACATTACGGACAGTTGTGGATGCTCAGCACAGCTGAAAACTTTCTTTTTTTTGCCTTGCAAGCATTAAAGGTAATATAAAGGTGACCTTCAAACCTGGATCTAAGACTGAAATAGTTTCCAAGCTGGTTTCAAAACTGTTTGTCAGACTGATTTGCCCTTTCTGTTGTTCCTAGTATCTTTGGGGGAATGCAGTGCAGGAATTGTGTGGCTGTGCAGAAAATCCTCCGTATCACATATTTAGTGAAAAGGGTTGGCTTCTGCTAGATATGAATGGTCGTGGGGTAGAAGGCAAGTGTGAGCTGCAAAAGGGACTTGAAATGAGCTGATGCAGATGTGGGCATGGCTGTACAGAGGGTGTGACAGGCTGCACAGTAACGCTGCTGAGAATCAATTACTGTGCTTGGACCTTTGCTTGTAGAGGCATATTTTTCTCTAATCTTTTTTAAGGGGCTACCTCAAATCCCAGTTACTCGGGCTTTGAGTGTGTTTTTAGAAATGTACTCTGAGTACAAGTTGAGTACAAGTTACTATAGGCCATGCAAACTAGAGGAGTGTGAATGCAAGTTACCACACTGTTTATCCTACACGCCTGCAACTTTTAGAAACTCAGAGACTGGTGAGCATCAAGCAGATTATTTGGCATTGTGAACTCTTGTTTTGGATGACTGAGAGATTTTTGAGGATCAGGAGGAATTTCTAAACAGAGTTTGTTTTTGATTATGTGCAGTTCTGGGTCTTCAGTGTGTTCTTTTAAGCTTTTCTCACTCTCAACTCCAAACCCTGCTTGAAGTCCTCAGAGGCCCCCACCAAAGGGTGGCTGAGATTTCAAGCCAGCCTGTTTCATCCTGATGCTAATCAGTCTCACCTCCTCCTGGTGTGTTAGGCAGAGACGCATCGTTGTGAAAAATGACTGTTGTTTGACAACTATGACTTGCAAAGAAAAAATGGGGCTCTCTAAGGCACAATTTAAATTTTACGTATAAGTATCTGTGGTCAAACTGTCTTTTGATGTCTCTTTGCATAATGCTGTATGGGCTGGATTGCTGTTCTTCAGCCATCCTCCTGGGTAGGATCACTGCAAGGACATGGCTTCCTATATAGGAGTGGCGGTTGCTTTGCACCCATCGGATGGAGAGGTTTGTCCTTTCCCTAGTGCAGCTTGCGCTTTGGTTTTTTTCCCTTTCCTATGCTGATGGAGCAGGTGATGGGGGCTGGCTCTTCTCCATGCCCTGGCAGGCAGTGCTGCTGAGCCGGACAGAGGTGTGCAGGGGCAGCAGCATGGCTAACACATTGTCTTTGCCGACTTCTGCTACTGAATTCAGCAGTCCCAGGGTTACATTCATGATTGGCACTTGCTTGAAGGTGGTGTTACTTCGTGTTTGACTTTGTTCAAGGTATATCAGACAAATTGCTAAGAACAGGAAGTTTCTCCTATTGGTTTTAATAGTACAGTAAGTCAGAAGAAAATGTAAATTTACTGTATTTAATGAGAAGTCTGTCAGTGAGGAAGAACCTTCTGAGATTTCATCTTGTGCCGTACAGTCTGCTGCTAAGTTGGGACTATAGTTATTAGACATAGGTTGATGGCGATAACTGATAGCAAACAACAGGGGGAAGGTGTCCTGATTTGTCAGTAGAGATATTGCCAAATAAATAGAAGCTAAAACAAAATTCCTATCTGCACTTTTCTGACAGTCTTGGTGAGAAAGTTTTTCTTTCTTTTTTAAATATAATATTGCATGCATACAGTCCAAATAATGAGGAAGACAAGCAGTCCTCAGCTGTACAGGGGGAAAATTATCTCATGCTGAGTTGTATGCAAGTGGATTTGTGTGTTTTTCTGGCACACTCTAGTAACCTAACTACTGAAGTAGTAAAACCTAAATCCAGGTTAATTTCACATCCATGCAGCTATCCTCATGGAAGCTGGGTCGTCTTGCTTTGTCATACGAATCAATCCCTGCACTTGCATTTTTGTTGGTAGAATGGTTGTATTTGGCTGAAACACTACTGAGTTCTCAGTGGGATCTGCAGAAGTCAGTATATGTCTACAAACAGGTTATATGCAGAGACGGTTTCCCATGCTTTTCACAGAATGACGACTTCAACCTGTGCTCTCTTTTGCAATGGATTTAGGTTGAAATTAATCTCTGTAAATCTAGTGAGAGTTTCAGTGGAGTAGAGGGGATGGAAACTTAATTCTTTTTGGATGAGCTTAGTAATGACTAATGGTACAATTACAAATTCCCTTCAAGTGCCAGACAGCTTTAAGTTTTGATAGCGGTGTAAAGTTTTTCTAGATTCTACATTGTTTGATTTGAGATGCGTGCTTGCTATCTCAGGAAGTTGATGTGTGTAGCAGAAGAGCCTTAAAATTGCTGAAAGCCAGTGTCACAGGTTACTGTGTCTTTCAAAACAAACCTCTAAAAATTACCAGCATAAAGGGAAGAGAACCAGGGCAAAGGAGTGTACTTGCCTCTCATGAACAGTACACCGATCTGAGTGAGAAAATATAAGAAACACTAAGCTCTTTGTGCTTCTGCATGAAATGTACACCAAAAAAACCCAAAAAATTAAAGTATTGGGGAAGGTGTGTGTGTGTGTGTGTTAAATATTGAAATTCAGATGTGTCTGGCTTACAGTATCAAAGTTCTGTTGTTGCTTTCATAGCTGATGGTGCAGATTTCTCTGCTTTTCTGTACTTTATAAAGTTTTAAAAACTTTTAACAGTTTGGCCCATGTTCTTAAAGCCCTAATTGCCTGTGTTGGAGGAAATTTTCCTAATCTTTCCTGCAAAACCAAAGTGGCTGAGTCACCAGGATACTGGTGACTTGGGCTGGATTACAGCAGTCCGTTGGCCATAATGGGAACCCATGGTACATAGCAGCTGGTCAGTCATGTTCACTGGCAGGCATTTCTAGTCAGAGACCGCTTCTGGATTTTTCTAGTTCAGAATAAAAAATTCTGACTTTACCCAAACCAGGATAAACTCCAGGAAAAAAAGCCCACCTATATTGAGAAAATGGAAGGAATATATAGGTATGTAGCACACAATCGCTTAGCTGGTATTGGGCTGAGTTTTGGCTGTGTAAGTGCCAGCACCCCATTGATGATGTAGGCTTCTGTTGTAAGGCATGTTTGTGTATGTGCTCCCTGTATAAGCTAAGTCTCTTCTGTGCTGTGGTTTGTTTTTCTTTTCCCCATCCTCCCATACATAAACTGCCTTGGACTTTGATACTAACACCAGTGCAAGTTAATCAAATTCCGAAAAGTTTCCCCTTCTGAGTGCTGTTTCACTTCAGAGCAAGATTTGGGGTAAGAGAGACGCATACGGCATGCATACAATTTCAGGAAAAGAACAGGGAAAATCAGGACAGACTGATAAGTGACCTAGCTAACCTTCCTCCCTGTACACAACACTTGCTTTTTTCTTCAATAAAGTCTCTCTCAAAGCAATCTCAATCTTTCATCAAAGAGCTTTCCAGTGCACTCCCAATGGGTTTACATAAATCTCACTGTTCTTGCTCTTTTCTTCTTGCACAACCCCTCCTGGTCCTTGTGTTTCCATTTCTTTAAATCTTTTATCCTCAGGTTGGTAGCAATGGCAATACGGATTACCTATCAGCACCTCCAGATATTCCGCAAAGTCCTTGCCTGCTCTCACCCTGCAGTGCTTAGAGTCACAGATGTGATGAAAGAAATTTGAAAGGCACAGCTAGGCAATCCTGAACCAGGCTCAGTGCATTCCCCTTTTTGCAGCTTATTGCTTTCTGCATGTTTCTTTTGACCGCTCATCAATCATTCTGGTGGTAACTCTGAAGTGATTCTTGAAATATCTGTTCCTCTGATAAAAGTTAACAATAGCACCTGCAGTATGAGAAAAGAAAGGCACTTTGGGCTTCAAGTTAAACAAGCGCTTTGTTCTGAGTCTGGTTTTATTTTATTTTATTTTATTTTTAAGTAAAAGATTTTCCTCAGCAGGACCCCACTAGTTAGCCTAAGAGAGACCTCTGTGTGCATAAGCGGCTATCAGAAGCAGCATAGAAACAGGATTGAAGACAAATGCAAACACAGTCTCCAACAGAAGAGCTCCAGGGAATGGGAGAGGAGAGAAAAGCAGGACACCAGCTTAGAGTTTCCTTTCAGTCTCCAAGTCTTACCTTTCTGAGAAGTTTTTTAAAGAACACCTCAACTTTGAAAACCCAGGGAGCTCAGCAACAAAGGCAGATCATTGCCTGGCTGATGAAATGGACCCTCAAACCCCGTGTGTAATCTTTAAAAAGTCAAAGAAGCCTAAGGAGCTCCAGGCAGCTGGGCTGTGCTTTCTAGGGGCTCGGCAGCACGGTGTGAGAGCGTGCTGGTGCCTCTGCATGACTGCCTTTGCATCAGGGGCCGGTGGGGTGGCTGGTGCTGCTGGACACCGCAGGAATTTGAGTTATCTTCTGTTCGTAGGAGGTGCTACAATCCTAGGTGTTCATTTGAACATTTCTTCCTCTGTTTGAGTTGCATTCAATTTTTATGTGGTGGGAGGGAGAAGTAAGTAAAAATAAGTCTTGTCCTTGCCCTGCTTCTGCACTGGTAGGGCTCTTCCAAAAGCTTTGATTTGCTCCTTTCCTTTGCTTGGGTTATTTCCATTTTAAGGCCTTGTACCCTTAGAAGTGAATCACCCTTGTAATTGAGTGCCAAGCTGTGAATTTTTCTCTGTTCTTTGATTAATCTGGTCCATTGATCAGAATAATTTCTGAGAAGCTCTCGAAGCTTCTGAGTCAGACTCTTGGAGTTTAAGATGTTACCATGCTTTTGATTAACTCGAATAAAAGAGTCCTAGCAGGATTGATGGATTCTTTTGCTCTGGTAGTGACACTGACAGTTCATTCTTGTCCATCAGCTCTACACTTTACCCGAGAACTTGCAAATGAAGAAGTTTGTCACCAATGGATAGAAAGGCAATGGAAATGGGTCCAGATTAGTCAGACTTCAGTGGCTATTTTCAGCAAAAGGCAGGAAGTTCAACAACCACCTCTGAGCTGTGAAATGAGAAATCTGATTTTTTTTTTCTGATGCTGAAGGAACCAGCCATCCATTTTTAACTTCTAGAGTAAAATTAATCTCTGGTGTAATTCCAGGAGATACACCTGTGATTGAGTTAGCCACAAGTTTAGGCGAGGCACCTCTCAATGGATTGGCATTGCATAAACATTTCTTGTAGAGCCCAGAATAATTTATCTAAGAAGTTGACAGGTTTTGTACTTTAAAAGTCCAGACTACCTCACTTTTTGTTGGAAACTGTTTATTTGGCTTCTTCCATTCTACTTGTCAGAGTGGTCCTTCAGACCACACAGATTCTGTTGTGACAGTATAAAAATACTTGGGCAGAAAGGCTTAGTCTGCCAGTATTTCAATGTAAAAGAGCTTAAGCTTTAACAGATCTTAAAGGCTGAGGTTGGACTGACTGGGCTGGTTTGGCCTAGAGAAGAGAATACTGAGGGCACACTGTGTAATAGCGTCCAAATAGGCTGAGAGGAAGAAAATTGGTTGCTTGTCAAAACCAAGGATTTGATGGGGAAAATTCGGATAAAATATTAGGAAAGTTTTCCCAAAGGCACTGATGGTAAACCACTGGTAACATTGTTTGGCTATGTCATGGACTCTTCCTTGCTAGGAAGAGGTTTGAGAAACATCTGTGGGGATTAACACAAGTACAGTGGAGCCCTCCTTGGGGCAGGAGGCTGTAATGAATGAGACCCTGGGGTCTCTTCCGCTTACTTCTGTGAGTAACAGAAAACCCTGTAGTGTGGAAGCAGTGAGCCTGGTGCAGTCTTCCTTTGTGAAGTGGGAGAAAGAAGAGGCACTGGGGCTTGATTTGTGTTCCTTCTTGTCTGCCTCGGGGTGTTAACAGTATGTATTTCCTGCTTTAAATAGAATAAAGAGAAAGGGACCAATACAAGAGAGTCTTAATTTTGACTTTCATTTTTGTTACCTGCAAAAAAGGTCAGTTGAGTTTAATACGCATGTGCTATACCACATGCTACGTTTTAGTAGCTTTAGCTGAATGTAATGCTCTAGGTGCTCTCATGAAAAGATAATTTAGGATAAAATTTGGGTGGTGTATATTTTTCTTTATTTGTACAATCCCAGGCACCAACAATTAGACAAGTGTGATTTCTTGCTCAAAAATGATAAGCTGGGGAAGATAACTGCAGGCATTTCTGGGAACTCTTGAATGGCAGTACCATATGCTGTGCTTATATTGGAACAGAAAATAAATATATTTCCTTGCCACATTTTGCAGATTATTTTGGGTGATACACCATGGGAGATCAGTAACTGACTATCACTGGTTAACTCTATCAAGGGTAGTACAGAAACAATGCTTGCTGCTCTGGGGAGGGAGCGTACTGGGTGCCCTGCACTGCTGGGTGCCCTTTCCACTCCTGTTGTCTGTGCTTAACTGATGGTACTAGGTTTTGGTGTAGGTCCAGGCTTACCACTGCATACACCCACGGGAGATGTGTTTATGGGGGAAGCTGAGCAGGCTCATGGACAAGCTTATGGCAAAAGCTTTAATGTCTTCCTCTGCTTCTCTGTGACACCACTCTGTGAGGCATGTAATTTTGTGTCTCCTGGTGCAATTGTAGCTCTATCCCCATCTGTACACCCATCAGCATCTGCTAAATGATAGGGTTTTGTTTAGGATTTGGGCAGAAGAGATCATGAGATGTGTGTGCATTTGGCTCCATGGGGAGACCTCCGAAGAACCATTATCCATTTACAGGATGTCCAGTGTCAGGACTGGATATGATTTTTGAGGTATCTAGCATCTAATGCATTTATGGTTCTGGCATTTAGAATCCCCTGCATTAGTTAGTTATTTCTCCTGTTTTCCTGCATTTCTGCTGTTTGCTTTTGCTTTTCTGCTGGCCAGGCAAGTTCAGTAACTGCTTACATCATGCTTCCTTCAGTAGTTAAAGATTTAGTTGCTTTAAAGATGACTATTTTTACAGTGTTCTCTTTCTTCAGTAATGTGTTCAGGTAATACAGATTTAAATATTAATTGGCCGATTGCATCTTTAAGGCTGAGAGAACAGAATTACTCTGGATTAATTTAGCTTTCTAAATTGTACTCTGGACCTCATACAGTATCTCATCAGCAGGCAGAGACATTTCTTCTGCATCTTCCTACTCGAGATAAGAGTCAGGCTTTCTGCTATTTACACTCCTTTTGCTTATAGTCTGTGCACGAGATTTACCGCTGCCATAAACAGGGCTTACTCGGTGTCCTCAGCAGAGCAGTGCCTACCAGAGGTTAATCCAGTGGTGAACATCCTCTGTACTATGTTCTCAGCAGCACAGATCTCATGGATTTCTGCTTTCTTCCTTGTCACATGCTTTAAACGATGAGAGGATTTTAAATCTGTGCAGAAAAATGTAGTGGATCATGCAATTTGTAGGACAAATCTATCCCAGGCTTGTACAGCTGCTTGGAAAAGCAGCCTGTCCTTACAGGTTATTGCAGGAGTTGTGTTGGCGTGTAGGGCTGAACCTGTGAGTCTCTAGGATTTGTGAAAGCTTGTCTTTTCATAAATGTTTCAACACCAATCTATTTGAATAGAAGTTGGGTTTTGCATTCTGTTGGGTTTTACCAAGGTCATGAAGTTTTACTGGATGGTTTGCAGAAGCTTGGCAGAGGGAGGTATGAAGATACACATGAGTAACCTCTAGTTTATAGGCTCAGCTTTCTGTAGGTTAGTTTTCTATTTGTGAGATGATTAGAGCCAAAGGATATGTTGGTGTATTAAATAGACAAAATAATTAAATTAAAATTACAACTGTTCAGATTATCTTGCCACTGGGTCTTTTGCATTGTTTCTTCAGAAATCTCTTGTCAACTGTACTTTCTCTATTGTATTTCTTCCACTACTTTTGCCTGAAGGGCTGTCCTACAACAACAGGAGAAGCAGAGTGGTTGCTCTCCATGTAAGAAATATTCTGTTCTAAAATAGAATTTTCAAGAACTGTAATATCTTTTGTGAATGAAGGAGCAATTGCTTTCTGAAATAAAGCATGACTTTTTTTTTTTTTTTAAATTCAGCTTTAGTTTTAGTACCTAGATGTGAGAAAGCAAAGGAAAGACCTCTGCAGTACATTACTCGTTATTTGACATCTTGCTATTCACCAGACTTGGGTATCTAGTCTACAATAAACATTGTTGCTCCCTCATAGTAAATGACAAGAGAGAAGCACCTGAAGGGTTCAGTCCATCTAAAGACAGGTTTCTAGACAAAATGGTTTTTAATGAGAGAGAGCACCCAGAGGAGCAATTCACATGCAGGAACGTTTTCTCCCACGTTAGGATTATGGTGAAAATCAAGCTGCTCTGTAATCTGCCACAATTGCAGCAAAATAGGCTAGCAGTTCTTCCCAGCTTTCGTCCTTTTGCGAGATACTTCTTTGGTTAGCAGAGACAGCATGTCCATGACACGTGAAAATAGAAGTGTCATGAAGCTGCTCTGTGGCCAGTGTGCATGTGACAGACCCACTGGAATGCATGTCTGCAACAAAAGTGAACCACAGACAACTTAATTAAAGAAATAAAAGAAAAAAGAAGTGCCAGCATCTGGGCAGTTTGATGCTCAGGATGGAGCTCAGGGATGCTGGATCTCTTGTTCCACCTAATTGCATAAACAGACTTCATCATCTCCTCCCCAAGAAGGTCCTCCAAAGGCAGTGTAGATGAGTGAAGCTCTGAAGGGTGGCAAACATACCTCTTTCCATCTATCTCTTTTTTTTCTTTCTTTGTAATGAATAGGGGTGTTGTCAGCTGCCTGCATTGTGTTCATCACTGTCAGGGCTGGCAGGGTAACAGATAACTGGATGGATTCAGGGCCACCCAGGGAATGGAGCCTGACAGGACCTCATTCATCACGTCCATTTCAGAGCTCTCTATGGAAGAGCTGGCATCAAAGAAGTAATCAAGGCTCACAGGGCCATGTGGGGGTTTGGGAGGAGTGCTCTGCATTGCAAACAAACCGAGCTGTCAAATCTGTTTTGTAAATGAAGTGTTTTTCTGCAGACAGTGTGTTTATAACTGTCACCCTAAGCATACTCCCCATAATATACGTCTGCTCTGGCAGCCTAGGGCCACAACCTGGTCTTTTCCCAGCTTCCAAATAAAAATTGCAATTGCAGCGAGAAGTTAGAGGTGCCTGCGTTGGGCATTTGAAAATGTGGTTCATCCTTAATGGTTTGTTTAATCAGATAGCCTCTCTATCTTTAGTTCTGGTCTGGGCATTCAGGCTCCATCCATCTCACGTAATTGGCCCAGGGAGTATGATGCCTTGTCTTTGTGGTCTAGACACACGGTGCAATTTGCCACTGGCTGTGTGGACTTCATGACAGTAAATGAGTCTGCTCTCAAGATAAAAATATCCTGTTGATATGGGACCAAGGGGACAAAGGAGAAGGCATTTGTCAGCAGTGAGAACTTAGCTCTTGTATATGAAATCATGCCAAGAGCATTAGGTTTTTTAGGATAAGAATAGGTGAGCAGTCTGCTCAGATGTGTGCCTGCTTGTCTGCCAGTCTCTTGTGACAAGGAAGATATCTAGCTATCTATACATAAAGAAATCAAGAGAAGAAAAGTTGATGAAAGGAAGTCAGTCTGTACTAAACTTTTAACTAAACAGTTTTCTAGCCCAGTGAAGTGGTACAGTGACTGTCGGAGCCATGGAGACTGAGCAGGCTCAGTTAATATGAGAAGCATTCTGAGGTTATACCTGTCACAGCTATCTGCAACTCCTCCTCCATGTTTCTTTCAGGAGTGGCACCTCTAGGGACAAGTAATGTCCTGTTCCTGAGTGGTGGAAGGATGCTTTAGTGCAGGGAAGGGCACGTTGCTGACCAGACTTCCTCCAGAACCTGACCTACTTCCCAGAGCTAAAATCATTCACAGTTGTTAACTTTGGTTATATGTAAACTTCAGCTGGTGAGAACTTAAGATTTAACAACATGTCGAATGGGAATTTTGATCAGCCGGAGAACTACTTGCAAAATTCAGGCTCGTTTGGACTTGGCTGTAAAAGTAGAGTGTGTGCAGACCCAATGTTGTAACTTAGGACTGTCTTTTGTTTACAGATGAATTTATTACTGACATTATAACTTCTTCAGGATTTTTCTGTGGCACAGTGGAAGTCTGTCAATGAGAGTCACTGCATAAAAGTCGAGTTAAAGTGAGGAAAAATGAACATCAGAGAAATTTGGGGACAAATAAGGGCCTGAGGAAAAAATCATGAGCAGGTTGAGAAAGAACGTTGGAGAGCAATATTGGGTTTCATAGTGAAGGACTTGGATTCCTTCACTCAGTAGCTTCTGCAATCGCTTTGTTAAATAAACAGTTCTGTCTGGACCAGCTGCTATACAGTGATGGAGCTTCAGACAAGGACACTGAAGCTGTTAAGACAAATGATACAGTCATAATAGACTGCTGTAGTAGATAGATATCCCATTCAATTAACTGGTCAGAAGCAGCAGAAAAAATACTAATTTGTAGTTATGATGCTATAAAAATCTTGTAATCCATGGGTGCAACATTCTAACTGCAGTAAGTATCTTCAGTTCCATTTGCCACATGAACATGTATTTTTGGTATGAATAATTGGACTCACTGCTACAGAGCTATTAAATACACGTATTGTATTTTATTCAACACGCTTGGCCCTGGAGATGTTCACAAAATGTGTCAAGCCGTGCAAAGAAAGTAAAAATAAGTACAGTAGAATCAGATGTAATTTGTCTGTTTAAAAAAAAAAATTCTCACAGGCAGAGATCTGGCTGTGCATGTGGGCCTTGTCTTGTGACTTGAAGAAGAGTCTGGTTCTGGCTGTATCCCGTTGGTTGGGAGCAAGGTCTGGAACTGAGGGTGCTCCATGGAAAACAGTTATTCCAACCATGCAGCTCCACGGAGAATGTGGAAGCAACATCTTCAGTATATAGCAAGACCTGTCAGCAAGACCTTGTATAAATACACCTTGTACTGGTGTATTGCCAATCCTTTCTGGATAACGTGGAAGTTGAGGTATGCAATTTGTAAGTGCCAGGAGAGAGACTTCAATTTCCAAGTTATATTTCTCTGCTAAATAAAACTGTTTCCATTAAAATTTGTGGTTACAACCATGTGTTACAGAAACGTAAATATGGGAACACAGTGAACTGGACCATCAGTACATGGCATTGGTGACATCATATCCCACGTGAATCTTGCTCTTGTAGTTTACTGTGATAGTCCCAGAACCTGGGAAGTATTTATGGTCTTTTCAATTAACTGATTATATTTATAATCACTTGAAAGAGTCATTTATATTTGGTAAGGAGAAGCTTTTTTTTTTTTTTTAGATTTATTGTTTTTATTTCTCCACACTACACTTGGAATTTAAAGCTAATGACCTTGAGTTTTAAGCAATTACTTCATAACTGTTTTTCTATCAAGCACCCTAATAGGACACACTTTCCTTTGCCGGGAGCTGTTTGTTAGTATCCTGAGCAGGTCTGAATATATATTTGTGTAGGTACAAAAGATCTTGGCATTGATGAGGTGTGTGAGAAAAAAGTGTCAGCTGGTTTTTCCTGTTCCTCAAATAGATCTGTTCCTCTGAGCTGGCAGGCAAAGAGGAAGGCTGCTCTTTTTTCCTAAGTAATAATTAAAGATGATTTCGCTGCACTGTATTTGCCTAGTAATTTCACCTTAATTCTAAGAACAAACCCTCTGCTGGCATTAGTGATCCTGAACATAAGAAGGATTTATACCAAAATCCCACTGCTTAATCCTGTCTGTCTGAAGTGTTTAACGTTTGATGAGGTTTGTTTTCTGAAGTTTGATAGCTGTGCCCCTGGGAGTTCTAACAGCCGTGTAGTCCCTTCAAAATCGGGAATTTGGAGAATTAGGGCAAACTGCAGTCAGCAAGTTTTGCGCAACTCTTCCTCACCTTGCACTGTCCCTTGTAATCCCTGTAAAGTACCCATGAAGGGCCTTGCCTCCGCTGCTACAGAAAGGATTGGGTTTTTTGACTTGAAATATTTAATGTGGGTGAAGAATCCCAAAGTGAAAACACAAGGAAGATGAGGCTTGTTTTATCACAAGCTAAGCAATGAAAATCAACATGTGGCTGGATGAATGACGCTGATTTCCTCTGTTTTTAATGTTTTCAACTTCCTTCTGAGGTAAAACCAATTCGTTCTACTTTTGTTCTTTTTTGCTATGTATTTAGTTATCCAGAAATACTACTTTTATAATAGTGAAGAGAAAGTCTTGCATATGGCTCTGACCCCAATTCCCAAAAGACAGTTTTCAGCCAAAGTTTTCATAATAAAGATGACTAATGAATTAAAAACCTTTCTGACATTGGGGACCTGAACTATTGCTGATGAAAGGCACTGGGAATGGCTCTCCAGGAGGTAGTGTAGCAGGTGGATTAATACTCCAATGAACGGATTCAACCTTTTTTTTTTTTTTTATTTTTTTTTTTAGTCCTCTATGGAGAGTCTGATTGCCTAAGTCTAAGCCATCAAATTGACCTGTAGTGAGTGAATAGTCCTGAATAACCACTGTTAGAATAGCATTACAGATGCAATCTCTGCAGAAAACTTTTTTCCGAAACTTTGGTCTGAATCTCCTTTGCCCTCTTCTTTCTGCATAATAACCATCTGAAGAAATTTGGCACAAAGATTACTGGTGTCACGCTGATCGTTGGTCTGCATGTGTCCCAGGAGAGCGGCGAATGGGCTCCTTTATCTCTTTCTGCCTGTTCAGGTCTCTCACTCACTAATTAGCCCAAGCATTCCACTCACCTTTTTGCACTTACGCTCTCTATTAGTCTTCTGCAGCCCTCCACCCTGAGTCTAGACATATCTGCACAATGTTTTTCCTTATAGCTCAGGCTGACTGCTGTTCCTGGCTGACAGGGCTATTTAGTACGGGAGCACTTGGGGTTGCCTAGAAGGCATTGGATTCCGGGTCAGCAAGAGTCCCAGAGGGTGTGTAATTAAGTTAGATTTTCCCTTTAGATAGATAAGAGGGTTTTTGTCAGAAAAAGGTTTTTGCCTAAAACAAACTGGCTGGTATAAGCCATCAATGGAAATGAGACAAGAAGGTGTGCAAGTTTATCTTCTTTGAGGGCTGCAGACCTGTGGCTACTCTGCTCTCAGCCATGATATTTAACAATTAACATATCTCTAGTTGTACACAGTGGTGCTTGTGACTGTTCCTCAAGCTTGATTCTCCTGGTCTTTAGGTCATGTAATTATTGCAATAAAGTTTGGGTTGTGAAGCATGAAGATTGCAAAGAGGCATTTAAAATTTATTGAATGCCATTTTTTTTTAAAAAAAGTAACAAGTTATATAGTCTATAGAAACATAAGAAAATGCCAACCAAATCTTGTTTCTATGATAACTGTTGAGAGAGAAGATACCAGTTGCCTGGGTGTCTCTTTCTCTATCTTGGAGAAGACAAAAAGCATTACAATTTAAGTGAAAACCATAAAACCAAACCTAGTAATGGTTAGTATGTGGACTTCAAAGGTGGCAGCTTTGAGTATGAATTTGCATTCAAAGGGGACAAAATATTTCTGGAACTGATGGTGAACTTTTTTCTCTTACCCTGCTTAACTAGACTGTTTCTAAATGGACACAATAATTTTGAGAATAAAGGAATTCTGTCACATATACTAACTCCAGTGGAGAAGAGGGACTGATCTTACCCAAGTTGCATGAAACCAAAGTGAATTGGTTACTCCCCAGAAGTTTCCGTGTTCTAAGACTAGTAAATGAACTAGTACTAAATAGCTTAGATTTTCCTAAAATTTGTCTGCTTATCAATGTTGGTTTATTCTCATTTTCAGGAATATTTAGTGCAAGCTTTCTGGTGTTTAGCATGAGAAGATGTTAATATCTTAAACTGCAAAGGTGATGTTTTAATATCTGATTAAATGTAATTTTTGTCGTAATGAGTATAATAACTTGCATCTGCTTAAGATAGCTTCATTTTACTGGCAATGATGAAAGAATAGCACTGAATCAAAAGCAGCTGTGTCTGAGCTCAGGTTTGTGGTTCTTTGCTCTCTGAGTGTGGTAATTAGTGATTTGCTTGCAGAAAGACCAGAAAAAATGGTGATAAGATGTGCAAAGAGTCCACTTTCTCAATCTAGAAAAATTATGTATTTATTTTTCTTAGGGTTTAACAACATTCAAAACATGGTGCTTCCTTGAGTGTCTCTGTGCATTTGCCTTGTGAGCTGTTTCTTCTCATGTGTAGTTGATCTGTGAGTAGGTATACAACAAAATTCACCTTCATTATAGTGACTTTGTCTTATGACAGGATGCTATCAGAGCATTTCTAACACAAGAGTTTTTAACTTCTTTTTGTTCTCTGTGTTTTCTTGCTAAGTTTCACCAGGGTTTAAGATCGCATATCTCAAGTGCTCCATATTCTTACAGGGAAGGTTTTAAATGTAAATTGGATAAAATATAAGTTTTGAAAGATTTAATGGTAACTAAATGTCAACTCTTTCCAGAATAATTTGAGTAGCTAACCCATACTTTCTATGATTAGTGAAGTGGCTGATTAAGTATTTTCAGGGAACTAGTTTCATAGTTTTAACCTTAAATAGCCTCTTGCACTAGCTGCCACTTCCTGTGAAGTTGTTGTATGGGCAATTACAGGCTTTTATCTAGTTATTATATAATGAAGGACCATATATAACCCTTTCTTTAGATGAAAAGTATTTGTCTTCAAGAAATTAAGTCACTTTCAGATGTCGAAGGAACAAATGAAACTCTTAATGTTTAAGCAGAAAAAACAATGTAGAGGTAATAAACTTATAGAAGTAATTTCTTTGTATAAATTATGTTCTTTGATATCAAAAGACGGAAACATTTTAGAATGGTTATTAAAAATATTTTTGTGCAAATTTTATGTGAAATCAAATAAGGCTTTCCTGTGAAAAGTGAAATAACTTAATGTTTGAATATCAAATCTGTTGAAGTATGGATTTCAACCCAAATTCTTCCTTGAAGTATTCTGGGCCCAATGCAATCTATTTTAAAAGCACAAAAGGGCTTTTGTAAAATGTCTTACTAAATTTGTTTTTCAGAAATAAAATTCTATTTATACCAAACCTATCTCAAAATGATCTCTCATCTTGCCCTCATTGTGCATAAGATGATTTTGTTTTTCCTCTGTTTTGTCCAAAACAGAATTCTTAAATGATTTGTCATTTGCAGTAAAAGAGACTTGTGCAAAATAGATTTTATAAAATAAATGTTAACATAGTCTTTCAGAATACACTAAAACAATAAGTAATATAAAATTCTAGCATATAACAGAAGTTATCATCTCTCTTAAGAGTTTGTCTCTACACTGTTTGTTATGGCTGCAAAGTCTCCCCCTCTGATGTGTGAGGGGATCTTCAAGAGATAAAGGAGAGATCTCCAGGAGTGCCCTTAATTTGCCTGAGCATTTTGTTAGACAAGATGTATAACCACCAACATCAGCAGAAGATTGCCTTATCTCTCACCATCTGTGTATAATTGTAGATAACCTATTAAGAGTGCAGTGGTGGGGATTACAGGTGGGACTAGCAGTTTTTACTAGGGTTGCTTGACATTTCCCATTATAAGACTATTTTCCATCCTGTTTGATAACTTTCCAGGATTTCAGCTCATTTTCCATGCTGGGTGACTACCGCCAGCTCTTGTGTTTTTGTTTAGAGGACCTTTCAGTGTTGTGGGTTTTTTTTGTCATTTTTGAGGGAGGAAAAAACAGACAAAATGCTTTTCCTTAAGGAAATAATCCCAGTGACCTTTTCTCTTTAGATGCCTGGCTTCTCATCTTTCCCCCAGCCCTTCAGGTCAGATCTGATATAGCTTTTTGCAGGAGTGTACCCTTGTATATGTGAGTGGGGTATCTTTAAAAACCTTTTTAAAAGCTTTAAAACCCTGGGGAGCTCACTGTGGCTTTACAGCCTAAAGCTCAGAAGGTTTGGGTGCCTGTGGGCGGGCAATGGCTGGCAAACCCTGAGTGAGCACATCTCCATCCTGCAAACCTCATTGGGGTGACCAATCTGCAGAGGCAACCTCCTCATGTGGACACTTGGGGATGCTCCCCAGGTCCCTGGCTGCAGGGATGGGGTCCCACTGCTGCTGGCTGTGTGTCCCAGCTGCCCATGGGAGTCTGTTTTCTCAGATACTTGTCACGGGCTTCAGGAGATGAACAGAGAAAGGGTTATCAAGGCAGTTGCCTCTCATTTGGTTACTGGAGCATGTGTCATCTCCATCCCTACTGTGTATATTACCTGCCCTGCAGACATTGGGAAGGTGGGGACAAAGGGCACAAATGGCAGGGTGGCAGTGTTACATGAAATGTCAGGATGAAGGCTCCCCATCTCATTTCTCATGACAAGGCAACTATGTTTTCTTGCTGAAATCGTCTCTGTTGTTCATGACACGCTTGTCATGTCCTCATCAAATGCAACAGGGATTTGGCAGATCTCTGACTCTCCTGAAGTGACCCTCTATCCCATGCAAGGGATACATGGGGCACATGGTGGCTGAACTAGTTTTGCCAGCAATATTCATTTTGTGCTTCTAAATTTGACACTTTTTTTTTTTTTTTTTTTTCTGGCCCATTACAGAGGAATGTTTGGTTTACATCAGTTGCTAGCCTTGCCCCATATGGACAAAGAAGGGATGCTCGGCTGCCAAGATAAGAAAAGAGAGAATGAGGAGCACTGTAAGGCTACTCACTGTCTCACTGCCAGTCTTTCCAATGAAGCAAGGGGTGTACTTAAGTTCTGTTTTCTTTGCTCTTCCTACATGCCAGCTGCCTGCCATGTGGTGACATGTCTGGCTTATTGTGAACTATTCACCTGTCCGTGTAATTCAGTAGCATTGCCAATAACTGTTAAACTTCTATGCCTGAATTCACAGCACCTAGAAAATGCGAGCCTAGTTAATCTTCTTGCTGTACCCACGACTTCATATTCCTCCATGTGAAACAAAATATGCACTTACTATACCCTGCGATTTCATGTTGCTTATTTCCATTGGCAATAGGGAAAACAAACAGTTTAAGTGCCATTAGAAAGTCGAGTATGTAGCATTTATTATTCATGCCTCGCCCGCGCTCTCCTCTCCTTCCTTGCTGTGCTAATGTGGCCAGTCCACAAGGTGTGATATTTGGCACAGTCTGTGTGTGGTCTGCTTTGGGCTTTATAATCTGTATTACACACTATTTAGCGTTTGCAATGCAGACAGGAAAAAAAAAAAACACAGCAGTTTATCCATAAATAAAGGAGAATTATAGAAACAACATGTTTCTCATGGTGTTGTCTGTACCCCAGAAGCATATCCAGCTCAGTTTGTAAGGAGGAGCCTTGGTCCGTTTTGGTACCCAGCCCAGCATCCCACCTCTCTCACTCCTCTGCCACTTGCAGCGTGTGGCTGGAGAGCTCTCTGATGGGTGTGGCTTCCTTGAGTGGCTTCAGCAAGAGCTGCAGAAACTCAGCACCCCACAGGATGGGTCCTGGCAAGAGTGGTTCTGCCCTGAGTTACATTTACTCCTTGCAGTTCATGTCTTTCTAGGGATGAGGAGGGATTACTGTGGAGAGAACTCAACAGGGCAGTAAATAATAAAGGCAGTGACTCACGGACCCTGGGTATTGATGTGTACAATTTACCTTCTGTGCTGAACATGTGCCAAATTAACTAGACTCTTGTTGAAAGTCAGTTTGTTAGCTTGTGCGGATGCTCTCCAAGAGATGAAAGTGTAGTTAACACCTTAAATGAATTAAGTTTGCTAGGAGTCAGGGCCATAAGATTAGACCCAAATAAGGATCTCTTCTAGGATGCCAGTCTAAGGAAAATACAGGGAAGCTTAACCTAATTAGCACACCTTAATTTAATGCTTTCACACTGCTGGAGCAAATGGTACATAAGGTTTTGAAGTAAAGAAAACAAATAACAACTGGTGGAGGTGATTACTAGCTTGTCGTTATCTATTGATGGCTGTATTAGGTGAGACTAGTCCCTGATGGTTTGATAAAAGACTGAGAACTTGGTAAATATTCATAACATCTGCCTGATACCTACAGAGAACTCAACTCAGCAAAAGGAAAGAATTTCTTCAGCTGTGTCAGGCAGTGCTATAGTATCGTGTTGTAATGTGGGTATGCTGGACTGTGGAAGATAGGCTTTTTCTGATTTTTTTTTTTGTTGTTGTTGGGGCACAGGACTATGGGGAAAACTCTTTCTGCCCCCTGATTTCTTGTACGGCTCAGACCCAGTGAGGCTGCATAAGCAATATGTCTGGGGATTGTTTGGAATGAGAATGGGCTGGACTCTGGCTCTGAGATGCAGTGATTTAGATATCTGAATAGACACATATTTAAATAATCAGCAATGTTACTGTTTAGCAGTTATTTTCCCACCTATGAAAGGCAAGGACTGGAAAGCTGGCATGCTGTAGCCACATGGTATGGCATCTTTCCCACCTAGTGCTGAGTTTAAGTGGGCAGAAGAGACGACCGGAGCTGACACCTTCTTGTGGGGCAGCAGCGTGGGGTGGCCCCGGCTGGCTCTGCCCTTCCTTTGCTAGCGCTGGCTTTCTGCAAGAGCTCACCTTCCTGCTCAGTGCCCTAAAGACACCTGCCTCTGCGGCTAGAAGCTGCATTTCCAGCTGTGCTCTGTCACACTGCAGCCTCCATGGACCTGATTTCAACCCTTAGCTTCTTGCCTTCAATTTACATGAAAATACCGTGATTTACCACTTCATTTGCTTGTAAGTGAAATAAACTATGCTTTGTCGGCAGGTGGCTTGTCTGCCTGTCCTGTATTTGATTCTTTCACAGGCCTTTTACACGGGTGAACTTGATGATTATTTTTTTTGAAGTGTGTTGAATCACAGCTGCTTATTTCTAGTCTGTATATCAGTCAGATGCTGGATTTTTTTTTTTTTTAGAGAAAGTCACAGAAGTGTTACTGCAGGTACTGGGAGGCAGGGGTGACCGCAGACCTGTGTGCCCTTTGGGTTTCCTGGAGTGCTGCTTTTCTTCCTCTCCCTTTGGCTTTCTTCCCTAACAGTAGCAAAGAGTAATCGCTGTCTCAGTTAACTGTGCTAACAGCAATCCTCGCTGTGTATTAAATTTGGATTGCCCAATTCCTTTAAAGTGCTACTAAGGTAACAACAGTGAGTATGTAAATAGACTCCTTGCTCTGTACAGCGGCTTCCTCACCCAATCCTGACTGGGTCAAAGCTGCTTACCTGAGGGATAAAAACCAAGTTTCTCTCTCTTTTTTAAAAAAGTAATTTGAGATTCTGTGAAACCAGCACAGCTGAGGGTGTACCAAGCTGTCTCTTCTGATTTTCTGAAATCTCAGCCAAATTGCTAACAAGGTTCCACTAAGATAACTCTTATTCTAGCTAAGGTCAGAAAGAAATGAATTTGGCAATACCAGTTCTTGTTTGAAAAGAACAGCTCACTCTTCAGACTTGTAATCTGTTCCCTTTCTATCTGCCTTTCAACTTGTATTAACTCAGTTGTTGTGATTTATATAAAACTGTTTGGGGGGTATGCTATTTGCACATGGGGTTCAGACTTGACTGAACTATAGGCAAGAAAAATGCTAAAGAAGCAACAATGAATTTGGCTCCTGGGTCCTACATAGTGACTTCAGAACTGGCATTTTTTTGTTTTAAAATCACCTTCTGCCATTACCCGCTTTGATCTCGCAGAATCACAGAATGTTAGAGATAGGAAGGGACCTCGAAAGATCATCTAGTCCAATCCCCCTGCCGGAGCAGGACACCTAGATCAGATCACACAGGAACGCATCCGGGTGGGCTTTGAATGTCTCCAGAGAAGGAGACTCCACACCCTCTCTGGGCAGCCTGTAATCTCCTGGGATGTTTGCTCCTAACAGAATCTCTACTCATCCAAAATGTATTCCTGAAAGTATTTCAGGAGTCATTGAATAACAATGAAGGAAGGGTTAATTTTTAGATGTTTTTGAAAGTGATTTTTCAGAAAATAGACACCTTAAAATCAAAATGGATTCATCATTATGCATCACAACCAGTGCTTCCCTAAAATAAAAAATGATTAAGTTGCCAAAATTAATCACTGCTGGACTGACTTGCCTGGTAATTTAACTAGAGCACAGTCATGGAGGTATGGATTAAGTGAGTGAGTTTCCAGAATAATGTTTTTTATTATGTCTTTGTCAGTCAGGGCAATTCTGGAATTGTTGTCAGAGGAGAAAGCATGAATAGGGTCACCCTAGAGTGTGAAGCACTCATATCTATCAATCATGGATCTAAGCACATTTAAACTTGCTCGAGAAGTTCATTCTCCTGCTCAGGATTTATCTGATTCTTAATGCAGAAGCACTTTAAATACCGAATTGTATATAGAGCTCCAGCCTGTACCTGATTAATCTTTTTATGCTCTCCTGTAGCTGCTGTGCAGCTATTTCCAAGAGATCGCTCTGCAGACAGCTTGGGCTGTGCTGAAGAGCTCAGGAAGGGGGTCTGTGCTTCCCTTGAAGGTAACGGGAGTAGTTGGCAGTTACTGGTATTTGGTAACACATGGAGGAGGAAGAGTTTGAGTGTGTGGGAAAAGCAGGATGAAACATAACAGATAGACAAATGCTGCTTTTGTATCATGTCCCCAAACCTAAATGAGAAGACTTGGGGTATTTCAGTATTGGAGATGAGTTGTTGCTCCTCTCCCTCCTGCCTGAATTGACATTGTCCAGCCTCCTTCGCCTTGGTTTATGAGGCTGCTCGTGCTGAATGATAGTTTTATTAGTGCTGACTGGGATGTCACCTTGGTTTTCAGCAGTGATCAGCTATGCACAGTAAGCACAGCCAGCACCTCCAGGTATACAAGGGGGTTTAAGTCCCCTTAGGAGCTTTTGCAGTGGGGGAAGCTAATTGCACTGCTACTTTCTTAACGGTTGCAGTCACATCCTGCAGTGATCTCTATCCCCAGAGAGACTGAGCCACAGTGATTTTTGCTACTGATAGTTTTCTTCCCTTCCACTCCTTTGCTGAGCAGAGTTGGAGCTGTTGGCTGCTGCCCTATGTGGGAAGCAGGGTTGGGTGAAGAGGGGACATGCCACCCTCACACAGGGCATATGCTGATTGAAGGAGATGGGAGATGAGCTTTTTTTCTCTGAATTTTTTGTGGTCTGTTCTCCTCATGGAAAACTGTCCATTGTTGCTTCTGCCTAGTGACCTCCTGTTCCTGCTTCAGGAAGGTGGCAGGGATGTATAAACAATGTGGTGTAGTGTATGATGCCTTTACAATGCCATTGCCATTGTAGGCTGTAGATTGTCACGCAGAAGGATTTCGGACTGTGTCGGCCCTTATGTCAGGAGAGGGTGTGGCATTTTCCATCCATAAGCCAGCACTCTTTTCTGAAGTGGCTGCTGTTTCAAGCTGAAGACAAAGTGTAATAATTTGGTTTGTAACTGTGCCTAACCAGCTGGCTGCACAGTTACCAGTACTTTAACCATTTAGTGGGAGAGGAGGAGGCAAACAAGGGGATAAATATCTTGCTTTTAACATGTTTGGACTATTTGGGATATCCTTGTGCTGTTAATATTTTTTATCATTTATTAGGTAGATTATTCTGAAGGGAATTTGTTTCTGCCTTGTCCCTCTGGCCCAGCAGTGTGTGGTCCCTGTTTCCAAGGTGAGGAAGGTCAGCAGCCCTGCTGAGTGATGTGGTAATAAATGAGAGACAAGAAGATGAACTGCGAGTTCCTGCCCACTCACCTCCATCCTTTAGTGGCAGATTGACTCTAGGACATGCAAGGGCTGCCAAGTAGTTAACCTGCTGAAAAGAGTGCAGCTGCAACGAATGAACGGTCCTTTGGTGAAAATGTCTTAATGCTTCCTTAATTACACCCCTGTAGGGTATGCACATCTTAATAGCCAGCAGTGTCCACATGGAGATGGCAATTCAAACTTAACTCTTGCAAAGTTGCAGAGAGAAGGATAAATAACCCTTTTACTGTTGTTCTTGAAAAGTTATGAGGGAGAAGAAATTGAAGTGGATTGGAGAACTGGGGTCTAAAGTGTCTGAGGTTATTGTCTTACATTTCCTTTCTGCCCCCACTGAAATAGTGACGTGCACTATAAAATGATCTCCTTACTGAACAGATTCTCACAGATTGTTTGTTTGAATGGAAAAGTTTTACAAGTTATTTCCGCACAGTGGTACTAGCAAATTTCCTTTTGTGAACAATCCCATTCTAGTGTAAACACATCTGCATGAGGAGGCAAATGCACCCAGATATATTAAAATTGCTAATTTTGGCTTTGTTAATATCTCTTTCTCCCTTCAGGAAAGACTGGTAGCTGACCGGATTTTCAGCTGAAATGGACATGGTAAGGAGAGGGCAATTACTGAAGATATGTATACAGATTTTTCCTTCCATAGCTTGTTGCAATTAGTAATCAATATAATCTTCTGATATATTTGAGTATGGGAAAATTGAATAATTTTTTGTCTGTTTTTAAGACCTCAAGCTCTGTTGTTTGAAAGTGTTTGAGGTTGCAAGTTTTTTTAAAAAAATACTATTGCATAAACCTGTCAAGATTTTGCCTTCGAGTCAGTGGGATGCAGCAATCTGAGGTACTGACATATCGCCTTTGAGAGCTGGCTAAGTGGCTTGTGGACAGAGAACCGCCTGCTTTCTTGCATCTCTGGCAGTTGCATGTTAGGCCCAATATTTAGGGGTATTTGAGTCTATGATTAGGTGACATGTTGAGGATCTCTACTTTTGTGATGCTTGTATGAAAGTAGGAGTGATTCAACCTGGAAGCAAGAGGACATGAAGTTACTGCAACCTAACAGCAAAGCAGATTTTCTGCTTGGACACTCAGCAGGCTGTTTATTTGGGTCCTACGCCTTGGGACTTGGTGTTCTCTTCAGTTTCTCTTGCTTGAGGTGCTGCAATACTGGCTAGCTCTTTATTTGGTGTTTTGCACATTGCTTTCAGTGATACGGGACCTAGCAGCCTGCATGCCTCGGTGCCCAAGGGTTTGTCCCTATTCCCACCCCCCCATCTTTCCTAATTCTCCCTCAGATTCCCAGGTGAACCAGTGAAAAAATGACTTTTTGCTGAAGTAAATGAAAAGCTGAAGGGGAGAAGATGGTTTCGATCTAAATGTTGTCTTTGGGAATTCTTCCATTTCAGAAATGTTTTTGTTTTTAAGAGTTTACGCTTCAGTGCGTTTGGAAGTGAAATGTTTCCAAGCATTTGGATGATGTCAAAATGAAAAGTTTTAAACACAAAACCCATTTTCGTCCAAAATGACTTGCCAAATTTGGTGTTAAAATGATCAGTAGTCTCGGTTACCTCAAACCTGCACTTTTCAGGAGCACAATACGCGTGGTTGAAATGTTGCCCAGCAATGCACCCTGCTGCCTTCTGCACAGCCTTCAAGGGTCTGACCTGGGACAGTGCGTGGCCTGACAAACCTCCAGAGAAGTAAATCCATGCTTGAATAGCTTCAGGCAGCACTGCAAAGTCCTTTTCCTTTGAGCAACTCTTTGTTATACATAAATGTCATCGTTTGAACCCTCTTTTTAACCAAATCATTAGTTTCCCTCCTTTGTTAAAAGCAATATAGGCATGCCTCCTGTGCAAGTCTTCAGAGTTTTCACCTCAAAAGGCAGAAGAGCCAGGAATCACATCAAGATTTCTAGGGACTTTGCTGGAAGAGGTGAACTTACTAGAGCCCTGAACATAAGCAGAATGTCTGATGCAGCATCTCTGCTAACATTCTTTAAGAATGAAGAAGAAAGGTCTTCAGGAAGAAATAGTGAAGATCAGTTGAGACTAGAGCAATGATGTTTACAGTCCAGACTCTTCTGGATTTTTGGGGACTGGAATGTGAATTGTGACTTGGCTCGTTTCTGTTAAAGACAACAATAATAGGCACAAAGCTTGCATCAGGCTGCAAGTAGCATGCCAAGATACCTACTGGTAACACCTCTCAAAGCATCTCCTAGAGATAAACCATTGGTGTCAAAAGTTTAAAATTTTTTTTCTCATCTTCAAATGAAAAACTTTGGGTAGGTGCAGTCAGCGAATGATAATTGCTGCTGAACTGCAAATTAGATTGGAGAGACTCTGAGTGGGCTTTGTAAATTATATAGCTAAGACTGAGAGCTGCGGTAAACCCTTTGAATTTAATTTGAATGTTGGCAGCCATCAGTGGATGAAAGATTTCAAGACATCTGAGCTTTAATTCTTTTAGTTGTGTTGTGTTTTTTTAAAGGGAAATGAGAGAGAGGGAATGAGAGGCTCCCATCATAGCAATGTGAAACATGGGCCTTTGGTAGGCTATTCAGAACAGTTGACACATGAAAATGAATGTAATATCAATACTATAATCAAGGCACATAAGCCTCAGAACAGTGCAAACTCACTTTTTTCCTTTTGATTCATTGTTTATACAAATCTGCACTGCCATTCTGCGGTGCTTACTACAGAAATACTGGTTTCCCTTGTAGAGCTGTCTTGCGTCCTTTTGCATGCTAATGCAATATTCTATTTCTAACTTGACAGTAACAGATTAGTGAATACATGAGGCTATCGTTCCTCTGCTAATGTGATTCCAGCCATGCAGAAAACTTGAGGTTTGTCTTCAACAGGCCAGCTTCTGAGCATTCTTCATATAAAATTCAATTTAAATAATTTCTAGTTTAAGTGTCTACTTTGTATTTTTCCTTTAAGCTTTGATGCACTTTTTTTCTCTTTTCTGAAAACTTGTTTGCTGTTGGTGAGGGAGGATGGAAGTTGGTTCTGCTTGCCTTAGCTAATTGTTTCAACCTTTGTCATTCTCTCCTTGAATAGGAGTTATATTTTAATTATTGTGTGAAAGATTTGTCTTGAGTTGAATGGGAAAGCTTCCGTGACTTTTCCAGAGAGGGAACAGAGTGCTACCTGGCAGTTACTGCAGGGAGAGCCTGGAAAAAGAGGAGTGGCTGGAGATGCCTAAGGCTGGGAGATGGCCACAGCACAGCAGGTGCCCCACCAGCGGGGTGCAGTGGGGATGGACTGGGTTGGGTGTGCAGGACATCCCCAGCACGGGTGATGCTGTCCCAAGTGGCCCCCTCTGTCCTGCTTCCTCCCATGGCTGAGGATCTGGATGACCTGGTGGCCCCGTGGCAGTGCAATACTGCCACCGGTCAGGGAGGTAGACTTAGCGCAGGAGCTGTGTCTATGGTGGCTATTAATTGTTTCTACACTGTCTGGTCCAGAGACGCTATGTCACAGCTCTAATGTCTTTGGATCGTTGTGGCAGAATAGGATGGAGATAGATTGGATGCTGCTGAACTTGGGATAGGCTTGAGATGTCAAGGGGAGAATGGCCCTTCTGAAAAATCTGACTTTTTCAGGCAGAGGCTGGGCACTGCAGTTACAAGTAAGTCATTTAGGGTTCAGCCCTCTCCCCATTTTACTTTTCACAGTTTTTAGACTTTCCATTTTTATGGTTAATTTCTTTCTTCAGGGATTGCTTATGGTGAGGAAAAAATCATAGTTTTCAAATGTATATCTGTGTGCTTTGGGCTAATCTCAGGATGAGATACAATAGCTTAGGGATCTGCGAAATAAGACATTAGTCAATACTACCTTTCAGTTCCTTTATATGTTATAAGCAGATTCATTTCACTCGTAAAATATCCTTGTACACTTGTATTTTGAAGATTATTTTCCCTTTGTCTGTCTATTTCCATTATTCACAGTGCTTTGATATCTATGTGTCAAAGCATTCCGGAAAAAAAAATCACCTTGCAGCTGAGAGCAAGTGTGGAACATTTTAGCTCAAAAAGAGAATTTTTCAGTAAGATATAAATAAATAAGAGTATGGATTACATTTGAAGCTTGTTCTTATTTATTCAGCATCTACAGTTATGGTTGTGTTTTGCAGAATAATGTAAAACTTATCTCTTTGTTTTACAGAACAGTTTCTCTTTGCCTCTGTAGATATTGGTAATGGGAATGAATAACATTAATTTAGTCCTGTTCCCTTTCACATTGATGAGAGCTTTTCCACTGACTACAGGGAAGTCAGAATCTGTCTAATATGTTTTAACTTGGGCGTCAGACAGAGTTTAAACCTGGGTAAAACTGTTTCCTGCCAGAGCTGTATCAGTTTATTTTTACTTATGTGTAGTTCTCCGGTGTGATGAGATGTTTTATCCAGACTTCCAGGTGCCAGTGTGAGTGTTACAGAAACAAGGGCTGTTTGATCTTACCTTTCCCCTCTGAAGAGGTCTCCTGTCCTATACAAAACATGGTGAGAAAGGTTTCCTTCCCTACATCAAACTCTAGCCCTGGTGGTCCTCCATAAAACCGCTCTGAACAAAACTCCTCCAGGGATCTGCTTCCTGGCTGCCGACTCTGAATTCCTGGGGAACGGAGCCCGTGGCTTCCCCCTTCCCTCTCCACTCTGAACTGATGGGGTCTGGCTCCAGCACCTGCCCGAGACGCTGGGCTAGGGTACAGCTGGAATAATTTAAAATACAGAAATCTGTTTCTGAGCATAGCCAAAAGAGTCAGGATGCTGTAGCAGAGTTGTGTGGCTCAATAGGTGCTCAGCTCAGGGCTCTGCAGCATTTGCGGGGCTGGAGAGGAAAAAGGCAGCACTGCTGGTTGTGGACCAGTTTTCAAGTCAAACCGGCATTTTGGGCATTATGGCAGAGGGAACCTGTGTCGTCATTGGCACAAAAGACATGCAGTTGCTGTGTGGAGGGATGCATGTGCACTTTTAAAACAGGTGAGCAGAAATCAAATCATACAAGGAAGACCCAGCTAGGTGGCTTATTGCTGTACAGTTTTTTTTTTTTTTTGTTTTAATGAGCTAAGGCAGAATGCTATTGCAAGACTAAGAACTATTTTAAATATTATTTTATTTTCTCGTATCTATTAGTCCCTTGAATAAATTTGTGTAGTCTTTATTTTTAACATTATACTTTTAATTGGGGACTTAATTTCCTGTACTACTAAACTGTGATTATAAAATGGCATTTGAATGCTGAATTCCACAGTGTTAAAGTATTGTAATAATTAGATTACTTATTATAATTTGAATTTTGGTACTAGAATTTTTCAGAATTAGTTTGTTATGCACTTCCTTTTCCAGGTTACCGATAGCACTTGCGCTGCCATGGCTAGTCCAGTTGTAACTACTATTTTTCTTCCCTCCCACTAAGCTGCTTCTGAATACAGCTGAGAGGTCTTTCTGGTCCAAAGAACACTGTGAAGAGCTACAGATAAACAACTAATGAGCCATGTGGCTTTGTCAACTATATTTCAGTTGTCTCTTTCACACGATTTAAAATAGAAAAATAACTTTTTTTTTTTCCATCCAGTACTACATTAAGTTTTTTTCATAATTTTTCAGTTAGAATTTTTTCTTTTCAGGGCTTTAGTTTTTACAGCTTCGCCCCTTATCACCTGAAATTTTGGGAAGTTAAAAATAGAAGCGTTAGTGAAAAAAGGGAGAGAAACTAAATATTATTCTTTCTATTTTCTAAGGGAAATAAAGCAAAGGCCAAGGGTTCATACCTTTAGTTTCCTACATTTCTAACCACCTTTAACTTTTCATAACTGCCTCAATTTTGTAGAGGTTACATAGTGGAAAAGTTAATTTTATTTTTCTTCTGGATAGCTGGGTATCTCTTTCAATATTGAAAGGATTTTGAAAAGCTAGAGTGAAAGCTGAACAAGCAAAAGATGTATCCCTGTGCTTGTGAAAATAGAAGGCATCTTTCAGTTGCACTCAATATCCCAAGAAATGGGAGTAGCATAAAGATGGCACATCTATTTCCTAGAACATGCTGTTTTTTGAGAGCCACTTTGAGATGACAATTTCCTCTTGAAATAACATAAATGGAGCCTTTTTAAAACCATCATGCCAAAATAATAGATTTGAATGACCTATGGAAAAACAGTAGTCTAAAAATATTGTCTATTCTTGTGATTTTTTTTTTTTTTTCCCCATGCTGAAACTCCGACCCACTCAAGTGAGCAGCATCTTATTGCAGCTGCTGCCGTTGGATAGAAGGTTACCAGGGCACATGGCTCTGCATCCAAGACTGACCCCAAAAACTGTTTTCTTTGCTTCAGCAACTACAACAGATTGCTGCAGCTGCCCAGAGAAGAGGTAAGAGGATGCTACTGGTGCTCCCGAGGCTTATATCCCCAGGCTTGACCCATGGCCAGTCAACAGACAGCCTAACTGGTCTGTGGAGGAATGCGCTTTGCGTGTGAGCTGCTGGGTGTGCAGGCAACCTTAAATGCGATGTGGATGAACTGGGTTTTTGTTAGGTGTGGTACAGTACTACCTGCCATCTTAACGTGCTTGCATGCTTGCTAGGGTGTTTCCGAAAACTAGCAGGGCTTCAGCATCCTACCAAAAGCAGAATAGGAGCATTGATTATAAATCTCAACAGCGTGTTCTAGGGAAGGAGTTTGAAGTTGAGGCATCTTGGTTGCTAAAAGAGTTCTGATCTCTAAAACATTAGAGATTTTGAGAATGAAAATAGACTTCCCTGGAGTGCTTGTGGGTCTAAGGTCTCATATCTTGTCTCTCAGATGGAGAAGTGGATTGAGGCTTGACTTGAAATGTTAATATCACAGCCGAGAAAGCTGCTATATCATTCAGCCTGACTCCAGAGGGAAAAGACCAATCACTTTAGAGTTAAGATGCATGAGTGAGAAAGTGCACATGGGCCAAGAATGATTGACATTGAGAGAGGTTTTTTTTTTTTTTTTGCTCCATTGGATGATACCTGAGAAGCTCCCTGGGCTTAGAATAAATAAGGGTCACTGAAGAACACTTCTCAAGGCAGCTGCTGCCACATAATCTATGGGTATGATAACGAATTTCCATGCTCTGGAGAATGGGATGCTGTATTTAAACTGTTTAAACCATGAACTGGTTTATACAACAGCGGCTTCCTTTTAGCTAGTGGAAGTGTAGAATGTCTTTTGTGAGACTCTCTGGAAAGAGTCAGTTAAACATTTAGTAGTTTTAGGAAAAATAAGACCAGCAGCCCCCTAAATCTGCACAAGCAGCCACCGCATAATTTAGGCAATTGAATCTGTCATTCCAGATCCTAATCTGACAGTGCAGTGGGAATCCTGCACCACTGCAGCTGTGCATCCAGGGTACAGTCTGGGGAGTCTGGGTTTGTTATTGGGTTATGTTCAATAAAATGCGTCAGAATAGATTTCTTTTCAGAAGATGATATGTAAGCACTAAGTCTGGGTTTTGTAGCTATTCCATGAAATACAGTTGTTCAAAAGTATCTTAAAAAGTTAATGCAGTTAAGATTTTGCTCAGCCAGTTTATGGCACCTCCAAAAATAAATGCAGTTTCAATAGAATGACATCTCTCATAAAAGCTGAACCGGTCTTTCTTGAAATTCAGTTTTTGAAATGAGAGCTGACAATTGCTTGGACTGTCAAAAGTGCCTTTGCCAGTTTAGTCTGAGGACAGTCGCTGTGTGACTTTTCCTTTTTAGGCTGCAGAAGGCAAGAGGTCACAGGGAGGACAGTATTTCTTTCCTTTATCCAGAGCTTGTATTAGCTCTCATTAGGAAGTTCTTTGCATTCACATCTTGGCTTTGGTAATGCCAGCTGTAGGCTGTGTAATGAATCTGTACTGGGGCTACAGGGAGGGGAAGTACTGTGTGGGGGAAATGAAAGATAATAGTATTGAAGCCCAGAAGAGTCACCCAGTGCATCAGTATTATCCATCTGAATGAAATTTCTTTATCTGGTAATTCTATATCTAAATGGTATTTTGGGCTTCCATGGTATTGCCAATGATATAGCAGGTTGCTATTCAGACATCAAACAAAAATCAGACCTGTTACCTGGCTTTGCTTGGTTGACTTGAATCTCTTTCTTAGAGGAACACTTACTACTTTTCCATTGTGTTACTTCTAAGAATTTATCAACTTTTTTTTTTTTTTT
>NW_010127370.1:569-881 GCF_000699245.1 Pterocles gutturalis | reverse complement strand
GGGGGGTGACATGGGGACAGTCCCCATGACGTGCCTCGGGGGGCACAGCCCAGAGCTGGCTGCAGCCGCTGTGTGAGCTGTACGACGGCCAGACGCTTATGCCACCTCTAATGCATTTCCCTTCTGGCTGTGAGATGAACAAATGACGAGGAAACGAGGTTTGAAGCTGCAGGGGTTGATCAGGTGTGCTCCTGGGCTGTGCCTGGAAGCGGTTCGTGCTGGTAGAGCTGTCGGACTCCCGCTGGTTCTGGTCCTTGGGGCTTGTGCTTTCTGAGCCTCTTGCTCCTGCCCATACTGGGAATTCCCCCGGCA
>NW_010127370.1:0-517 GCF_000699245.1 Pterocles gutturalis | reverse complement strand
CACGGGCGATCGTTGCTGCAGCGATCGGCACCCGCACGGAGACGCAGCGCGTGCCTTGGGCGAGCCTGGCTTCTGGTTACAGAAGAGGGAAGAATTAAAATCTGTGTATCTGTTGCACCTTGGTTTTAGCAGAGGGATTTTCTTTGTCTTTACTCTTCATGGGGGTACCGAACGCTGGGGCTGGGGAGCTTTGGTCCGCCGGCAGCGCCGCCCGCAAAGGTTTTGCGGTGGGCTGTGGCGTTCCCGCTGCGCCCAGCGGTTCTCGAGGGCAGCTTCCTCGCTCCTTAGTCATTTGTCATCGCAGAGTGCAGGTTTGTGCCAGCGCCAGCTCCCGTTAGTCTCCTGGCTCCCATCAGCATTCCCTGCCTGCGCAGCCTCCTCCTCGCTCCCTGCGTTAACCCTTGCTGCCGCCGAGCCCTCGCCTTCGCAGGGCTGCGAGAAACGGGGGCACCAGCAGCCGCCCCCCGGCCTCGTGGGAGCACAAGGGGCTGTGACACCGGTGGAGGCGAGGGACCCT
>NW_010127369.1:3630-4935 GCF_000699245.1 Pterocles gutturalis | reverse complement strand
TTCCCACCCAAACCCTTCTGTGATTCTACAATAAAATCTTACGTCAAGACTATCCACCCAACAAAGCAAAGCATCAATATATCAGAGCACAACAATACCAAATATATATCTATATGTGTTGTTCTAAAATTAGCAAGTCAAAACAAGCATTTACTTCCTATTGATTTTTACGTGAAGGCCATCAACCACCACCTACATAATACTTCCAAGCTCCTCCTCATCTGCTCAAACCTTCTCCCAGACTCCCTCCACAGCCCCTGTCTCTCGGTTTGGCGAAGGACCACACGTGCTCCAGCTCCACATGACCCAATCAGACAGCAAGATGCTGTCTCCTAAAAATAAGGGGAATTGTTACGAGTCCTGTTCCCTGGGTAGAAGCACCGATTTTATCCTCTCCTCTCTGCCCAGAAGTCAACTTTCTTAAAAAGTTAAAAAAACCCCCAAAACTAGATTGTCTTCTACATGAAATCACGTTTACACAAATTTGCACAAATAAACCTAGCACTGCCAGTGCCATTTTCATCTCATATTTAGTGACATCAAGGTTTTAAATACAAAAATAGGAACAGAATGATCCAGTTGAGCGGAAAGAACAAGGTGGTAACACAATTTAGACACCTCTAGAGAACTGCAACCGTTTGACTGGCAGGTAGTCGAGTCACATGGAAATAATTCTTGAAAATTTATTCACAGTTCTAAAAAGTGACAGATTAAGAGACAATATTTTTAAAATCAAAGAGTTGAAACACCATCAACAGGAAAAAAATGGACAGGTGGATTTTATTTATTGTCACTAAAATGAATTCTTAATCTATCTATTGAAGAGAGGCACGACGGCATACAAGAATCCAGTAACATCAGATAGGACTAATCGATTCCCATTTGAAATCAGCAAAAAATAAAATGTTGTTTATATAGTTTGGAAAAATACTGTAGAATACAATGAGAACAGTTTCCTCATTCAGTCATTTCAGTTCAAATATTTCTATGGACTGAACATGATGAGTTATGGATTTTAAGCAGCAAAATTGAGTCTAATTTATAGAATCACAGAATGGCTTGTGTTGGAAGGGACCTGAAAGATCATCGAGTTCGAACTCCCCTGCCATGGGCGGGGACACCTCCCACTAGCCCAGGTTGCCCAAAGCCTCATCCAGCCTGGCCTTGAACCCCTCCAGGGATGGGGCATCCACAGCTGCTCTGGGCACCCTGGGCCACTGCCTCACCCCCCGCACAGGAAAACATTTCTTCCTCACATCTCATCTCCATCTCCCCTCTTGCAGCTTCCACCCCTTCCCCCCCGCT
>NW_010127369.1:2933-3592 GCF_000699245.1 Pterocles gutturalis | reverse complement strand
CTGTCAGCACTGGAAGGTGCTGGAAGGTCTCCCCGGAGCCTTCTCTTCTCCAGGCTGCGCACCCCCAACTAATTGATTAGAAAGATGACGGTACTTTAAGAAATGAGACCAACAGGAATAGCTACGAACCTCTCCTTCGCAGCCAGCTTCTTCTCAGACACACAACCTCACCCGCAAATAAATCAAAGATGGTGCTGTACAAAAATCACCTCGTTTGGACTTTAAAAGCGATGCAAGAGTCACTCCTCCCCGAGCACACTGGCTAATAACACGGTTCTCTAGGGGATGCTTCAAATACTTTGTCGTACCAGCGCTGGGAGGAGGAGGTTGGCAGGACATCGCACGTCTCTCACCTCGTGACGAGGGTCAGCCTGAGCACCTCCACGGCGCGGGGAGACGGCACTCAGCTCTCCACAGCCGCCCGGGGAAAAGCCAGCTGAGCGGAGCACCGGCCAGCCGCACGTCAGCGACGGGAGCTAATTCGGGAGCGAAACGCACAGTTAAGAACGCCACAGTTTAAGGAGAGACTTTATGAATTGCAGAGGAAACAGAAAGTACACGGAGCACTTGTGCTGCGGAAAGGGAAACCAGGGGCCTCTGCAGATACAATCAAGCCCAAAAGGCATGACTGGAAGACAAATGAAGATCATAATCCAGAC
>NW_010127369.1:0-2902 GCF_000699245.1 Pterocles gutturalis | reverse complement strand
AGAGTGAGCTCAGAGAGGAAGATATAAAAGTTGTATTTCCCTTTTGACAGCCTCATCAGCTGCTACCAACCGACCGCTTGAGAGCTGGAAATTATCAGAGTTCCCGGGTGGAAATGTGGAGATTTCTAACTACCAGAGGATAAAGGTCTGAAACGCTCCTCTGCCACAGCCAGCAGCAGAAAAACACCTGGGTTTAAAATAAAATTGAATGATGCTCGTGCCACGGTTGCTGGCTTTCGCTGCAGGTAGGACTTGGTGACCCAAGAGCTCCATCCCAGCTGCGAATGTCCCACTTCCCTGAAAAGGAGATCGGTGCCAACCTCACAGCAGTCACCTTTGAAAACTTACCAAAAGCGGGACACTAACCTGGATTAAACATGTGCGTCCCTTGCCTGAGTGGCTGCACTTGAACCCATGCATCCAAACCAAGGTTCACAAGCTCTTCTAGACAGATCAGATAATTAAATTTAGACTCAATTAAATTATAATTATGCTTTCAGCTGAGGTACTGAAGGCCTTTCGCAGAAATGTTTCTCCAAAGCATTTTCACCTGCCTGAGAAATGTTTTCCCGAGCACCAAGACCAGTATTTCCTTTCTCTCCTGGTTTTCTCTGTTATCTCTGAGGTGGGTTAGGGGAGCATCCAAACTTAACTGCAAAGACGGGTTTTAAAAATCCATAAATACTTCACCTACTGCAATGCAGACTTATCACTGAATTCAACAGATGAATATCATCTAAGACCAGAAAGAACCTCGACAATATGTTCTCTCTAAATGACCGCATCCCGTAGCTATTTCACATTAATTTTTACACATTACAGGTACGTTTAGGTTTCATTTCATGGTATAATTTAAATTTCTCTCTCCAAGCAAGATTTCCCTTTACTGAACAAATTCAAAACACCTTCATGGCACTCGGTCATTTTACTTCCGATCCCTTTGTTCCAAAGGAGAAGGGTTACAGATCTACTTCTCAGAAAAAGTGGGTCTTTACTAAACAGTTCAGAATTTTAATCAACGCAAGAGTACACACACAAAAAAAAAAACAAACCATACACCTGAACAGCAACATCTGAAATACCCACCTTCACTAAAATGAAATAAACACATCATTTGGGAGAGAAAGTTCCCTTCTGAAAAATGTAAACATCTACTTTGGTCAAAAAAAAAAAAAAGTTAAGATGCATAACTAGGTAATTGATATCTGTAACTTCCAGAGCAAAAGTTAATGAGATTTAATATATATTTAATCCAAAAAATGCATTGCTATCAGTCTTCTTAATGACTACATACATCTAGCAAGAATAAATATTCAGTTGTTGGCTGGAGTTATTTTTTTATGTACTCAATCATAAACATTAAAATTCAAAATCAAAATCAGAAAGAACTGCAAAAAAAAAAAAAAAAGCATTTGGCCTCCTTATATTAATTTCCTTTTTCTTTACATTGCTCAACATCACTCCTCAATTTGAGTTCGAATCAACAACCACTTCACAGTTAACATTTCATGAAATAATGCAGTCGATGCAATCAAGTCCAGCAAAATGTTTCCCTAAAGATGTTTCCATCATTCACATTCCTTAAAAAAAAAAAATCCAAAAAAAACCAACCCTCTAGCTTCCTCCATCGCTATTTAACAGCAAGAAAAAACGCACCACTGCATCTTAAATCATATTTTTGATTAAAATAGAAATAGAATCACTTGGGGTTTCCTTCTGGTTAGTACAACGTGCCTTTGTCCAGGAGAAGGAGAAAAAAAACCCTCAACCTTCTCATTTTTCTATATTTGACAGTATTCAGCACTAAATGAATGCCTTTTGAATGAAATTCAGCCTATGGAAATACAAGCCATAACCTGAAAGCTTATCATCACGATGTGACAGGGAGGGGGGGGAAAAAAAAAAAAAAAAGAGGAAAAAAAATCCCCCCAAAATCCAGCACAGTACCAAACCTCTTTTTGATAATGAATATTTATTTCATTTCCATACTTCAAGGCTCCTCTGCTTTCTATAAAGGACCGAACCCAAGCACCTTTTTGGCATTATTAACCCATCACGTAGCAACGGACATCATCGCCCTGAAAACCACAATGCCATCACCAAAGAAATCAAGCAATTATAACCAAAAAAAAAAAAAAAAGAAAATAATCACCCCTTTCATAAAAATGAATAGAATATACTATTGCATATAGACAGAAAAAATAACGCCGCCTTACATTTCACAACCTTGCGCTCTCTGCTTTCGGGCTACAGATGCTGCACGCTGACATCCCCCCTCTCATCAAACCCGGGTCATTTTTAAAAGAAATCAAGCAATTATAACCAAAAAAAAAAAAAAAAGAAAATAATCACCCCTTTCATAAAAATGAATAGAATATACTATTGCATATAGACAGAAAAAATAACGCCGCCTTACATTTCACAACCTTGCGCTCTCTGCTTTCGGGCTACAGATGCTGCACGCTGACATCCCCCCTCTCATCAAACCCGGGTCATTTTTAACCCCCCCCGCAAAGGGGAGCGGGATGGGGGGAGACGGCCGCAACTCAGCCTTTCCCACCCCATGAAGTTGCTGGTGGGCTTGTTAATATTCCCCATATCGCTCCCACCGCCGTCGTCCCCACGTGCCCCTCTCCATCATTTCAGTGGGTACACCACGAAGTGATGACAATCCCCCCCCATCTCTGGGGTGCACCCGCATCCCCCAGCCCCACACCGACATCTCCTGAGGGTTGAGAGCTGGACACGGAGAAGAAAAATCCCTCGTGAGCCTGCTCACTCCATTTCCCTCCTTGGGCGCGCGAAGAGAAGGCGAGACTTGGCTTGGAGGCTCCTGGGGGGGCTCTCCCTGGACCCCAGCACCCCAAAAGGCGGCTGCTGACCCCCTGCCCATCACCATGGC
>NW_010127368.1:21030-31178 GCF_000699245.1 Pterocles gutturalis | reverse complement strand
ATATATTATATAGCTGTATATTTATATGTTTTTATATATAAACATCCCTAAAAGGACATACATAATTTCAGCTTGAATGCAGAATGCATTTTATGTTGTTTAGTAGAAGATTTTGGTTGAGAAAAAGTGTTAAGGTCTTGTCTTGTCCTTCTGAAACACAGTAAAGCTTTTAAACTCTTAATGACATGTGTAGATCTATTAACACCATGTTAATGCTTTCTGCAGGCTATTCCCGCTGTCAGCAGGTTCCAGCTGATAGATGATGTTTTTGCATTGACACAGTGAGTATGTTTTGAATGTGTCATAGAAAATTGTTAAACTACATTATTGCATTCAACACTACTTCCGCTTCATTCTTTCCTTCCCATATGTGCCTCGTAAGAACAACAGCTCTTTTGAAAAAATGATGTGAGAGTTAAGTATTTTATCCATTCTCTTGTCACTGCTGAGTGATTTCTTTCAAAATTTCTCTTTACTTTTCTTCCAAGCCTTAGGAAATACTTTAAATAATGACACTCTCATGAGTTTTTTAGGGACTAGCCTCTATTTGTTGTAACAGAAAAGAAGATTCTAAATAAACATTCTGAATTTTCCTTAATTTATTCTGGGCTGTCTCAGCTATGCTGTCCTGCATCACTCTTAAAACCTCCTTCATTTGCCTTGCATACAGATGACTCATTTGTTCATATCTGTGGTATAGAGAGGTCAGCAGTGCTGTAGGGAGCTGAAGAAGCAATAAATATGTCTCTACCTCAGACATACCAGAGATCCCAAAAGCATCAAGCATATATCATGTGGGAGCTCAGGGAGGTGGTGGCCAAAGCATACTGTCTCCCCCTCAGAGCCTGTGGGGGTAACCCTGAGAGGAAGAAGTGAAAATTCCTATTCCTCCTCTCACACAAATGTCCTTTCTCATAAGAGAGCTCAAACCTAGTATGTAATGCAGAATGTAGCTGTGAAGTATAGAACTGTGCTCCTATGTAAGTACACTAGAAATGTTTGTCTTCTGGAGGAGGGGTGCTGGAATTGGAATTTTATTGGGAAGGAATTAATTCCTTGCTAATTCCACACTAAGGCACAGAAATGCCATGCTGAAGTTTTTAACTCCAAGAACAACGTCCATGTGAAAGAAACTGTTTGATTTTTACAATAATGTATATTGCACAAAAGAACCTGTTAATAAAAGATGTTGTTTAGCAATAAAAATGCAATTGTATTATAAATCAAAACAGTGCTCTTTTCTTTCATCTGTTCTAGTGAGACTGATGCAGGCTGTAAATGTGCCTGTATTGCATCTTGCAGACACAAGAAGAATACAGTCTGCATTACGCCATGCTTACTGCCATGATTGTCCTGTTTTGATAGTGTCATGTGCTCTGTAATAAATGTTTTGAGAGTTCAGCTCTTAAAGGCACCATTGGTTTATATTTATTTTATTTTTCCAACATCTTTTCTAAATCAGTCTCCATGCAGTATCCTGATGTTTTATTGTAAGTTTCATAAATATACAGAAACTTGTGGTAAGTAATTAAAGGTATGCTCAAGTCTGAGTTTTTTTATCTCCAAATAGGTTTGGATACATTGAGATTGAAACAGCCCTTGAACTAACAAAGTACCTTGCCAGAGAAGATGAACTCTTCATATGGAATGTGGTATTGTTAAACTTAGTACCCGAGAATTTGGAAAGTACTCTGAAGAACTATGAAGTATATCCACTTTTAAAGGTATCAACATTTTTTTTAGACTAAAATGAGTGTAATGATGATTATGATGGGTCATAATTCTTGTCATCCCTTTGCATGATTTTTGTCAACTTTGTTTTTTAAATAGGAGAAGGTAGTTATTTATATAAAATAATCAATGGTTAATATCATTGAATCATGAGCAGTTCTTACAGTAAAGCAGAAATCTATTGACATGCTTTATATTAAGCCTGATCCTAGTTTTTTGAAAAACTGAGGATCCAGAAAATACAGCTATCAGTCACTTGTAAATCGTTAGTAGTAAGTAATGAGCGTTAACACTGCTGTGTATAAAGGGGATGTAGAATGTATGTGCTCCATGGTTTGTACTGCCTTTCAGTTCATCTTCATGGAGAGAAAGAAGGAATTGGGTTTGGATACTAAATGAGATTATTCTCTCCCGTATTTGAGCTACCTTGACTTCTATTTGAAGAAGATTTCACTTTTGTTTAAACTGCAATCCCACAACAGTAATTCTCTTAAGTCCTAAAGTAAAGGTATATTTAAAATATGTGGGAAAAACTTTTATTCTGTCTTTTTCTCTGAGAAAGGACATTTGTTTTCTTTCGTAAGGAGTTCAAAGGTCCTAGTGATGTGAAATGGTGACTTCTCAGTTTGAATGGATGTACAGGTGTATTCAATTCTAGACCCACTTTATATTCTTTATTTTAATATGCTGTGTTATCAAGAAATTAATAGTGGTAAATGTTTAGGATAAATCTGAGTAAGTAAAGAAAAATATAGCAAAATAAAAACTTGCACCTAAATTAAAGTAATTTTTCTTTCCCTTCTTTTAAAAGAAATACCTTTTAAAGAGAATGTTGCCAATATACCATTATTATGCAGGTTTTATTCGGCAAAATGCTGATGCTTTGGAAGATGACTATTTTGCTCAGTAAGTATTCTGCTTTAATTTGAATGTAACTGAATTGTTATTTTTACTGTCCTGTAAGTGTATGTTATTTGTGATGACAGCTCCAATGGAACTGCAGTATCAGGATAGTTTGGGATATTTTCAGTCTATTTAGTCAGCATAAAATATGATAGTTTAATGATCTGAGTGGTAGCTTTTGTTTATGGGAGAACAAGATCAACAGGCTGCTGCTAGTTAGGGAAAAACTGACAGCAATGAACTTCAGATGCAATTTATGTATCAGTCACTAGAACTTTGAAATAGTTAATTTTGCAAGGCTACTTAAGCTACAGTTTTGAATGTCAGAATGATTTGTGCTAAATGTGCTTAGACTCTTAAATCCACCAAGAGCAATCAAAAACACACAAAAACCTAAGAAAGATTATAGTACATTGGTAGCCTTGCTGATGTCCATGAATATTGATGTCAGGAACCCATTACAGGTAGTTTAATTTTTATTTTTATTAAACCTCACCTGTTTCTAGTAGAGGTTCTTCTGGGTTAACAGCATCATGTGCTGAAACTATGCTGGTCAAGCACAGTTCAAGTACTCCAAATGTGGAATACATATCTTTTATTCTTGCTATTTTGGCTTCCCTTCAAGAGTGTATTTGGAAAAACTTTTTGCAACAGCGTGTTGGCTGGGCCTCCAAGACTGTTTGAACCTGTCATCTGAACTGTATGCTAAATGGATGGACAACCCTGAGTACAAGTAAGAATGATAATATGCACTTAGAGGTGTGCATGCATAAGTAAGATGGAGAGTCAATGGGCTTTTACATCAGGGAGGCAGAATGAGAAATGCTCCTGTACACTACTCTTCTTTCTTGACAGAATGATAGAATTTAAGCCTAAGTGCCTCTCCAACCTCTTCCTCTTCCCCAAATCCCAATTTTATGTTGATTTCATAATTATTACTTTTACTTAGATTTTACAGGCTGGAGGATGCAGATTTTTGCCATTATGACCAAAATCTGTTTAGCCACATTGCAGGTGAACCTCAGAGTAGGGCTAATATCCCTTATTGTCCAGTCACTTTGCTGCAGTACAGCCTTAGGGTCATCATGTATACCAGCTCAGTTTGTAAGCTCCTTTTAGCAAGACTGAGTGAAACAATGTTTGTATTATGTAGGTGCCTGCCAGTGGTGAGCCCATCAAAATTGTCTTGCATGTTCTTTATTCATGTAAAGAGGTGTTGGGAACAGCTGTCAGTTCTTATGCTGATATTGGAGCCTAGTGGTCAGGTTTCTGATCTGTGAGGATGGAGTCTGGGCTCTACCAAGGTCAAACTTTCTGTATTTGAGTATTGCATTGTTAAAGAAAATTTTCAACGTATTGAAATTCTTATTCTCTTTTCCTCCCTCTTTTGTTTGATGTTCTTCTATGCAATAGTCTAATAGTATTGGCACCGGTGAGTGAATATTTAAAGTTTATTATTATTTTTCTTTGTTGTAGTTGTAAAAATTTTTTTGTTGTTACTTGTATCTCTGTTGATATATGTAGCTGGCTAAGTAAACTGAACTTGTATTTTTATGTTTGTGTTTCTTTTAAATAGCTTCGTAGTGATCATCCTCATAAAAACTAGATTGTGCTTGGGAGCTTAACTGAAAAGTTTAATTGACATTTGCTTATGCTCCAGAGAGAATATTCTTACTATCCCACACTAAAAGTAACAATGCTATGCTGAATTCTCAGGCTGTTTTCAAAATAGTCACCTATCTTACCCTATTAATATGATTTTTTTTTTCCTGGTGGAATGCTACATACCTTATCTGAGTTAAGAGCTGAAAAGTCTGTGAAATATATTAGCTGATTTGAATTAGACATAGAAGATTAATTTTGCTGTCCTTACTGGCACTGAGATAGGTTCAAATTGACTTTACAGCTTCACACTTCACATGGCTGTAAGTGTGGAAAAAGATGCAACTATGAATTCTATTAAATGAAAAAAATGGTTGTGTTTTAAGGAAAAAAAAAATAGGAGATAGGAAACTTCTTATGTTTCAAATGACAGATCACAGTTCCTGTCCAGCTAAAGAGGAGGCTTTTCAGATGGTGGATAGAAAAGGAGAAGGGCACAATAAACTTTTGACTCTTATTTCACAGACAGATCCCTTTAGATGCTTTAATGTTCTCCATTCTAAGAGCAAAATAGCTAACAGCATACTACAGCTGTGCTGCCACATGTAGAACCCAGTAGGATTCTCACATACGTGAGATTCTCACATTCTCACATACATATCCCTTTCAGATAAGATGATCAACTTTTAGCTGAACATTTCCTAACAGTTCCTGGCAGAACTTAACTGGACTTGATATGGTGCATTTTTATCTGTTCTGTGGAGATAACAAGCCAAGAGCTGTCATTCCCAGGCAGTTTCTCAGTTTTGTTCCTTTTTTGTTTATAGGAGTGAAGTGGAGCTAGATAATGTAGTCTGTCCTGGGCTAAGCTGAGACAGACTTAACTTTCTTCATAATAGCTATCAAGAGACTGTGTTTTGGATTTGTGCTCAGAAGAAAGCTGATAAAAAGTGATGTTTATACGGCTGCCAAGGTCTGTCAGCTTCTCTGGCTGTCCGCAAACAGGAGAAGCTGGGAGGGAGCACAGTCTCTGTGGTGCTGTTTCTGGCTTGTCTTCTTTTGAAAAACAGAAATAAGTCTAGAGGGAGAGACAATGTTGTTGTACATTTTAGTCATTTACTAAAGGTAACCATGTACTGCTGTTGCCCTCAAAATGTAAGAAATCACTGTGTCCCTTCTGCACTGGCTTCAGGAAGATGACATAAAGTGATCCGCCCTTCTTCCCAGCAGCTTTTTGCATCTTCCCTAAGATCCAGAAATGAGAGAATTCTGGGTGGCCAGTCATCTCAAACCACACAACCACTCCCAGAAAAAATATCAAGATTAATAAGCCCCACTCTTCATGTAACATAATGTCAAGCTCCAAAGTCCCTCTGGACCACAATAGACTTCCTCTGTGGACTATACAACATAAACCACTTCAGGGCCACTGTAGATGTCACCAGCCAGTGGACCAGTGTCCCATAGCAGGCTGCCTGTATAGCCTGCCTTGAATGCTGATCATCAGATCTGCAGCCCAAAGATAAACAGTGCTAATCTATTTGCTCTTCACCCACAACAACTTTACACTCAGTAACCAACACTTTCTTGAAACTATTGGAACAGCTGCAGTAGCAAAATAGCTGTATTTTACTCAAGGCAACTTTTCATGAAGCATCTTGAAAAGAAGATTTTAACTAGCTGTATACCCTGTTATCACCCTACCACTGCCTATTTCTGCAGTGTGATTAAATTATTATTAAACAAATTACTAGAACCCGTAACTCAGATGAGATCTGTCATAAAAGGATTAATTGCAGGATTATTCTTTACCTTGACATAACCACTCAATCTCAGTAGGCATCATTCTTGGTGGCATTCCCCTATATGCCAGCACATATCCAGGTAAATGAATCCAAATTATTTTTTGCAGTAAATATAAAACATGCTCACACTTTCTGTTACTATGCCAGTGAAATCCCCCACCCACAACAGGACTGTCAAAAGCCCTGCAAATTATATTTAAATTTGAATTTGCTACTTCTGATTTTGGGCCTGAAGAATGGCTTTTGTGACCAGAAACTTATCTGGTTTTCCCAGTCCATCTCCTGATCTAATGGAAGACAGTGTTTACACTTCTACTTACAATCTTGGTCTTGTGTAATGCCAAGCAGAATAATAGCATGCCATAATGCAGTTCAACATTTAATTTGAAGCAGTGGAACCCATTGTGTTACAGAGAATCAGTCTAACATACCATTAATTTAAAGTGTTTTCAGATAGACTGCAGAGTAGAATACATTGCTATCATTGGAAAGGGTTGCCAATGTCTCAATGTCAGGGACACATCATTGCCACAGGAGAAGTTTTCTGTTCGGCCTTTGCACTTGAAATGGAGTATTACACTGTTAATATTTGCATTTAGTTTCTGTTACAAAATTCATTGCCATGTTGAGGGCTGTCCCCTGGTGCAGTAGTAGTAGGAGGCTGTGTGTTGCATGGAGAAATGTCCCTTCTGTTTCCATTTGTGCTGCACATGGCTCTTCCTACTGGATGCATTCACTGAAGAAACTTTGAGAAGGCTTGTCTGGGATGATGTCTGGGATGATGCTGGGATGCAGCTGTACCCTCTTAAGAGTCGCATTGACACTGTATATACACAAAATAGCTTGACCCTACTGTTTTAAAAAATGTTTTTGGTTTGCCTTTAAACTGCATGCTTTTTAAATGTCTAAATTATGAATAAAGCAATCAAATTTCATAGGTGTATTTAGATTGCTATTTTGTATTTCTTGTGCATCTTTTAACTGTAAATAAACATTTGTTTTCACTTATGTGTTAACTGCTGGTTTTGAGTTTACAACAGTACAGTACCTTTTAATAATATTTTGCTTTGCAGAATTCCCTTTTTAATTAGAAGAACGGTCTGCTGCTATGGTGTTGCAGTGGGAAGTGATAAAGAATGGAATTTTGCATGGGAAATGTATAACCATACCGACTCCACAAAGGAAGATAAAGACATCCTGCTCTCTGCTATGAGCTGTGCCAAAGAATCATGGTTACTTTACAGGTGACCTTGATCAAAGTATATTTTTGCCTATGTAAAAGTAAAGCATAAGAACACAAATACTGTAGTGTGCAAACCTGATGGAGGTTTGCCTACCCCAGAAGCATGTGTCTTACAGACTACTGGTACAATCTTGAGAGTTTTCTTATAGATAAACAGGGCAAACACAAATGATCCTTCTGCTGGTATAACATCCCTGATGCTAGTAACCACTGAAAAAGGGATTTCCCAATATGGTAACCAGTGTGTCATGTCTAACTCTGGGTCTGTCTTCTGTCAATATATCTAGTGACCTTTTTGAACTAAAATTATGCCTTCAGGCTTTATAGCAGACTATGGCAACACATCCCATAATATAATCACATGTTGTATGAAAACATGCTTCCTTTTGTTTTGTTTTAAACCTTTTTCGTGTTGTTTTTTAGCTTGGAAAACATTGGCTGCCCTTACTCTCTGCACTCTAAGAAATAGTAATTATTACAATTTGCTTTGACATTTTTCCCTACCATTTATGATTTTATATAATTTTCCCACATTCCTTTTCCCGTGTTTATTTTATTTCCAAACTAATGTGTGATAGTCTATTTAGCCTCTCTGTGGAAGACAAATCATGCAGGTTAAGGGCAAAAATTAAAATAGACTTACTAGCAAGCTGTTCACCATTTGAAGTGCAGACTCACAGTAAAAAGTAATTTTAAAAAAAATTCCCAGCCTTGTAGAATTACAGAATCTTAGAATATCCTGAGTTGGAAAAGATCCATGAAGATTGTCAAGTCTAACTCTTGATTCCCTGTGGGGCAACTTAAAAGTTAAGCCATATATCTGAGAGTGTTGTCCAAATGCTTCCTGAACAGTTTGGAATACCGTATTTGTTATCTTTCACTGGCATCTGTATAAAATCTTTTTCACTTTATCAGTAAGAAGATGCTGAAGCTGGATTCTCTAGTCTGTCATGTCCGCATTACCTAAAGGATTTGTCAAAGGACAGAAATTTGCCAGTGATGGCCTAAAGAACGATCATCCAAGAATCAGCATAGACTCAATGGGTCTAAAGCTCTGAAAGTAGCACATATGTTCCTCCTGCCAGCCACCTGCTCTTGTGATGGTGGTCATTTGGGAAAACAGAACAAATAAGCCTGATAGGTCAAGATGGGTTGTGAAGAAATGTCCAATCAGCTATGCTGATTTTACACCTAACCTATGGTCCTTTATTGACCTTGTCATTGGCACAGGCTAGCACTGCTCCCTGACAAGCTCAAGGACTCGTTATGTCCTCCTTCCTCCCTGTGCCTTGGTAGTTGATAAGCCAATCTGCTTTTCTGAATGCCACTTTGAAAGTCTTTTGGGGTGGGAAGTGTTAAGCTGGGCTTTTCCTGGCACTCAGTATATTTTGTCCGTTCTGTTAAGCACGGTGGTGGCATGCAAATGGCAGAAGCTCAGGTAATCTACTCTACCCATAAAGCAGCTACCTGCAAGACCCTATGAGAAGGTAACTCATTAACAGTGCTCCTTGAAAGCAGGAGCGTGCAAGGTGATACACCGGGGCAGCAAAAAGAATAGTTACTTTTTCAAGATATTCAGGCACTCACTGCCACTAACATCATTGGCAGGTAGTTCCTTAAATCTGAAATCGCGCCTTAGCCCCCATGAAAGCATCCAAGACCCCTTATTATTTGGTCTTGTTATAGGGGACCCTATAAGCACATCCCACTTGCATAACAGAGTGTCTGGGTGCTGGCTTATTCTCTAGGCTCTGTTTGTGTCATGGCAAAGTGAGTGTCCAGAAACTGAGAAGCAGTCTGCCCTTCCACAGTACCGTCTGGTAGGAGCGGTTGTCTTTCTGTAACAGAAGTGCATATATATCCACCTGATGTGCTACACCCTCATTTTACCAAGAGGTGGAGTCAGTGTGCAACAACGGGATTTTAACAACATAAGGACAAAAGCCTAGCTGACAGCTCAGAGTGACACCAATTTTGGCATAACCTTCCACGTTTTGGTATTTGTTGAGACAGGAATTTTCCTGAACTGGATGATATTTCCAGATCATCACTGTTAAACAGCAAATGATAGGTACAATTATTACCTTCTTTTCTAACAGGTATTTGCAATATGGACTCAGTGACACATTATTTTCTTCCAATTGTACTTCAATCATCATCTTATATGTGGTGACTAAGGATATTGGGCACCGTATAGCCTGGGAATTTGTTACGGAAAATTGGCCACTTTTAAGTGAAAGGTATGGTAAACAACCTGCTTTGAGTTCCCTTTACTTCTGTGGCTCTTTGATTTCTTCCTCCATCTTTATGTATGAGCTGTAAAATCCAGGTGCAGATTTCCTTCCAGAGATGGCTTTTTTTTTTTTTTTTTTTTTTTGGTAATAATTGATGCAATTCCTTAGTATGCAGAGCAGGGTTTTCAGAGGATTCAACTCTGATCAGGGCTTAGGGTCAAAGAAGAGCTTGTGTCAGACACAGAATGACAAAATGCTTTAAAAATTAGTCTGTTCATGACTGGTTTGGCACTTTTAAGTGTTAAATTTCCTGGAAAATCTGACTCTAGAAGTGGGTTTATCCACTAGCATTTCACAAGTGTGGGTGTAAAATACTGTTGTAATATTGTAACCTCTTTTCTAAAAAGAGTATGAGAGATGGGGGATTAGAGCATACAGGTTTACAAATGCCACAAGGACCAACTACAGTATTATTCCCTGACTTAAGTCCTAACCCATCTCCAGCCTACCTGCCCTGATGCAAGTAAAGTGCAGGTTTGCTTGGGCTACCTGTCTCAAGTAAGGCAAGTATTTTGATGTCTGTTCGAAGAGTCCGTCTCTCCTTGGCAATGGTGAAAGCAGCAGGGCTGT
>NW_010127368.1:0-21010 GCF_000699245.1 Pterocles gutturalis | reverse complement strand
GCAGAGGAGTCCATTGGGAGCCATTAGTGGCAGCACAACCAAGATCAGCCATTTGGGAGTGTTCAAATGTGTATCTGTGTTGCTAATGCTAGAAAAGGCAAGTCATAGTAAGTTTGTGTCACACCAACTTGTTCCCTTACAGAGCTTTTCTGTTCCATACCGAGGAGAAATTTGCTGGGAAACTGACCCATTATTTTAAAAGAATAGTGTGGACTTTAATTTATATGCCATCCTCAAGATACCAACAGAAACACCAAGCTGTTAGAATCACTATTGGTTAGCCTTTCTATCTCAGTTTAGCTGTATGGGTTCACAGAGATTATCTGTTTTAAGCAAAGAAGTCATGTTAGCAAAATAGAAATACTTTGGGAAATGAAAATGAAGAGTAATTGGTGTGCTTCATCCTGCTCAAATGTCTAAATTGAATGTTAAAATAATTATTTAAAATGGGGAAAAGAAATTCATTACACAATTGCAAACTTCAGCTTAGTTGGTATTATGGTAAATAATAACTAATTAGTGGGAGTACTTTAAAATGAAATGAAATTTAGTATATTTCATATTTAAACATGCTGTTTGAAGGACCTTTATCTCAATTTTACAGGTATGGGAAGGAATTATTACATGATGTATTAAAAGTCATGGGAAGATTTGTCAATACAGATGTACAGATCCAAGAGGTAAATCAGAGAAGCAGTTAAGTTTTGACTTTATTGCCAGTTTGTACATACAGGTTTTTAAATCTCTTGTTTTTTAAGAAATCATAGAATGTATTGTATAATGTTCCTCTGTTGAGACATTTGAGAAAAATGATACTTCCTCATCTGCAAAATAAACATATGAATATGCACCCACAGCTCAGCAGTCCGCGTGTGCAGTGGGTTGTTAAGCATGGCATGAAAGTGAGCTTTTGTGCAGGGATGAATATTGTCCTGCTCTGTGTGGTTGCAGCGTAAGAGGTTGCCTGCCCGCGCGCTGAACAGGTGGCCTGCACGTGTGATGCAGTTCTTTTCTTTTGGCCACATGGCAGCCCAGATGAGCCCAGGAACAATACTTTTGAATTGGGCTTATGTACATCTGGAAAAAAAGAATGGGTTTTGGGAAACCTGCTGAAGGGTGGGAACCTGTGGCAGTTGGCTGTAGGCTGTCATATTTTATTCCCCACAATAATCCACATTAGTGCCTGGGAAAAATGAATGACTATCACTGCTTGTTTCATTCTCTTTTCTTGTTCTTTCACCTCCAGTCCAAGTCTCCCTAGATTCTTTTCCTAATTGTTATTTTCTTTTCTCAACAGCTGTGCTTTTGTGCTGTCTGCTTGTGATCCACATCTCTGTGCCAGCCCCAAACTGCTAGTATCTGTCATTACAAGAAAAATTTTGCTTTCATTTTTTGATGTTGATTGATGCATGCATACAGCAAATAACTGAGAAGGGACACTTAATGAGGACAGCAGTTCAGAGAGTTAGCTCTTAAAAATCAAAGAAATCTCTCTTTAACATTCCTGAACTGTCAGTTTTTTGCCTTTTGTTCTTTAGGGACAAATTAACTCCTCCGGATGGCAAAAGCCCAGTGGCAGTCCAGTGCCAGCCTTTAAATTAACCTTCAGGTTTGGAACGGAGTACCAATAAATATTAACAAAGTGGTCTCATTTTCCTCTAAAATCTGTCTGTAGAGATAACTTTTGCCATGATGACTACAGGAAATGTAACAAAAGTTGGGCTGCTGGCATGCTAGGTTGCTGGTTGTCTTGCTGGCATCTACCTCATTTCTCTTCTTGTTCATATCCTGCTCCCCTCCATATATTTCTTTGCTTTTCTTCAGTCTTCTCTTGTCTCTTGCTCATTAGACTGATAGGAAAGACTTCGTGTTCTGTGATTGTAGAACAGTTAGCACAAGAGGATTCTGCTACTCAACTAGTCCTAGACACTGCAGGGTACCACCAGTACCAGTGAAGTTGGCTGCATTTGAAAGAATTTTCAGAGGGATGGCAAAAGGGCACATTCCTGATGTGCAAGGAGCTGTCCCACCTTAGTGTTAATCAGTAAGCTTGTCCCATCCCCTCCTTTGTCTCTGCCATCCCCCCCTTTTCTATGCACTTCGGTCTAAAGCATCTGTCAGGTACACCGTTGCTTGCAGCAAATGAAGTTAGCAATGTGAACTGATCTCATGTGTTTATTTCTTCAGTTGCAGGTTTTTTATAATGCTACACTGGAAGAGGATGAGAGAGTGGCTACTACTCTACTTCTGGAGTTTACAAAATTTGAAAATATGGAAAGGAGAGAACTGCTAATGCAAGTTGCCAACTGGTTACAGAAAAATTTAGATGATTGACTTGGAAAACAATTTCCAGTATATTTTAGAGTGTGATTCACTAGCAATTTGGTATTCATTTTAAGATGTAATTAAAGATAAAGCACATTTTTATGAGTCTTGTGGTTGTCTTCCCCATTGGACAGTCAGGCTAAAATAACTCACAAAGAAAATAAAGATTCAGCAAAAGAAGTGAGAGATATATTTTCATATTTTATCTAAATTAATTTCCTACTGGATGAGTTGTTAGTAGGGAAGTGTTGCTAATAATAATCTAACATATAGATACAGTCCTAAATCTTTTGTTCTTTTCTGAATATCAGAATTAAAGGTGTGGTACAAGTTAGTGGCAAAAATACATGAGGAAGCTGGAAAAGTTTTATATTTTGTTTTGCTTATCATTGTACTGTGACCTTGGGCAAGTAATTTAATCTGTCTCTCTCCACTTCTATGTTTGTAAATTGCGAAGGGACAATAATTTAGAACAGTGCCATGAAAAAATATAGCTTCAGAGCTGTAGAGAGGAAACGACTAAAGAAACCTCAAATTTTAATTGCAATAAATGAATGGCTTGTTATTCAAACTTTATTTTTCCTTAGCAGATCTGTACTTAATATGTCTGCATTCACATTTGTGTTTGATTAGGAATGTACTTTTGCAGAGGCCCTCCCAGTTGTCTCTGTTTAGCACGCTTCAACCCCCAGGACTGCCTTGGAGTGTGTAAACTGGATTTTTTTTAGATGAAATTTATCTAGGAGATGATACGCTCCTGGTGTGCAACTGAAACTGATAGGACACCACCATCTAATGGTCATTTTGTCGATGTCACTAGAGTGCAACTAGTCTCAACTAACCCCTCTGGAACATCACCAACTGTTTTCGTTCTTACTGTACGGAGCTGCTTGCTAATTTAGACATAGAGTTAATCATCTTGCTTATGCAGCCTTTTGGAGGTGACCCACAAACAGAATTCAGTCCATGAGTATTAGCAAACCGTATTAGCTTGTGGCTGAAGAATTACAGGATCCTCAGTCCATACAACTTATTTCTTTGTGGTGTAATAGTATTATGACAAAATAACTGTACTGGTGCCCAGGTTAACACAGAAAAGTACTGCACTATGAGGACACAAGGAATAAAAAACATACTTGTTAATACAAAAAATTTTTCACTGGCATGCTCTAAATACATTTAAGAAAAACATCTCTATGTTGGCTGCAATGTATATCTTCTGTTTCCCATGGCTGCAAAGAAAAATTGTAGCTATTTTGAGATTACCTGAGGATCCCTTTAGCGTATGGGAGTTACCAACTGGTACAGCCAGGCCTGTGCTGGATTTGTTTGACCTCTTTAGCATTTGATCCACTTAAGGGCAGTGCCAAAGAAAATTGTGTGCATATTTGACAGTCTTCATCAAGCTGATTCCGAAAGCTGAGGAAGTCATTGAGGCTGTGATGAGTTAGAGGGGTTTTGTTTCAGCATTTCCTGTGGCTCCCACTAGTTAATTGCTGGCTCTGCATGCCGCATCGGATGGGCTAAGCAAAGCTCAAGAAAGTAACTGTTGCAGGATTTATGGGCTAAACTTCCCAGAACAACATTTTACTCCTAAACCCAGTAGATCCCAACCATTTCCTTCCAACCATAAGTAACATCTTTTCCTTTCTAGCTGCTCTTCCTTGTTAATTTCTTGTTATCTTTTTCTTCTTTCTACTGAACAAAATCATAATTAGAAATGACAATATGTAAACAATTACTAAAACATTTTAAAATAAGTTATTTTCAAATAATGGCTCCTGACTAATATGTGTCTCTTGACTGACATTCTGTATTGCAGAACAGCAGCATAGTTTTCATGGCAGAGGCAAATGGTGAAGGTGATTGCTAGGCAAGCTGCCTGAGTAGGAGCAGATCTGAATTGCTCTTGCTTCCAGAGTCCACACACTTGCTCTTGGTGGCCTGTAACATCAACAGCTGTACAATGGCGCTTCTTGCTGCTGTTGAGGACAAGGAGAGCACAGAGGGTTGGAGAGTGGTGACCACGAGATGCAGCAAGGGAAGGAGAGGTGCATGGGAGGAATCCAGGGCAAGCTGGGAAAGCTGCTTTGTTGCAAAGAGAGTTGGAGAGAAAGGAAGTTCTTTGAAAATGAGTATGACAACATGGATGGGACTTTAGGAGATGAGCTTTTACAGTACTTACACAGACTGTGTAGGTGTTATGGGGCATGTAATTGTGAAAATGTGTATGTGTATGGGGCAATTTCCAGTGAGAAGAAGTGTGTCTTTGATAGACAGGATGCATTTAGCAGGACAAAAAGAAGTAGATACGATGGGAAAAGACCACCTTTTTCCCTTAAATCCTGCTCTCTGTCCTGAGAGTGTAGAAGACAAAAAGTTACACTTGTTCTGCCCTTACAGCATGCATGTGTGACATGGCAGGAGAGTCAGGGGAGATGGCAAGGAACAGGAATGGATTGTGAAGTGGAAGGAGTGAAGGAGAATTAGAACCTCAGGAAGGGGTGGAGTGGTTACTCATGGTTGGAAATAAATGGTTTGGATCTACTGGGCTTGGTAAGGTGTTGTTACAGAAAGTTTAGTCCAGAATAGTTGGGAAGGTGGGAAGGGGGGATGGAAAGAGGTGTGAGGATCTCCAAAGAGGAGACAGGATGAGAAAGCAAATGAGGGAAGCTGCAGGAGCAAGGGAAAATCCAAGGCAAATGAGGAGAATGTGGTAAAGAGGGACAAGTTCAGGTTACTCGTTAGTGCAATTTTTGCCCTGCTTCCTCTCCCCACAGAAACTCAAACTGAGGTATTTTGAAGGATTATGTTGTCTTCTTTCAGATCCTGTGTTGTTCACCTAGAACAGAGCCCATATCCCATCAGGTGTGTCCTTGCCCCAGTGCTGGTCATCTGCAGTTTCTCACCAGTGTCCCTGCCCTGGCATAAGTTGCCCACAGGCCGCAGTCACCCTGGAGGTGTCCTTCCTCTCACATCAAGCTCCTTCTGTCAAGCGTGCATCTCCAGCTGTGTTCACAACATCTTCCACATGTCTCCTACATTTTGTTTCTTTTATTTTCTTCTGCCCCCCTACTGCTCTTTCTTAAATAAGTTTGAGCAGTGGTGCCAAGTGTTCCTCTAACTGGCTGAAATTTTGGTGTGCAATGGGCTGGTTTTGTCCATTTCTGAGCTGGCTGGACCCAGCTGTTAGGGCACAGGGCAGTTCCCGGCCCACCAGCAGCACCCGCTGCCTGAACCCTGACAGTGCAGATCAATACAGTCCATAGTCTCCGCTGCAGCTGCCATCACCAGCTGCCCCACAAGCACACAGCTTCCAGCTTTCCTCCAAATGCCAGGGCTGACACTAAGAAATCCTGTGTCACTGCTTGTCCCCCTGCTGCCATGCGCTCTTTCTGCCGGTTTCTCCATCATTGTGAGCCCAGCTGTTCCCAGTAGGAAGAGAGACTTCAGAGCTGTTTACATCAAGGTCTAAGAGCACCAGCCAACTGCTCCTCTGGGTCTCCTGCCCTCCTGCCCCTCTCTGCCTACAGCCCCTTTCCTGCCTGGCACCCCAAGGAGCCTCCCAGGCAGGTGAGGAGAAAGCAGCTGGTTGTAGGGCCTGGGTGGTCACAGTGCGAGCTGCATGCTGCCTGGCTACATTGATGGCACGCACAGATGAGGCAGGTGGAGCAGCCTGCTCCTTTCAGGGAGGAACACCAGTAAGACCTCACTCTGTGTTAACATTTTAACAACGAAATCATAGAGCCCCCAGGAACTGTTTCCCAATGAGATAAGAATATTACAGATTGTATTGTATGTCCAGAGGCACATTTGCAGTGACGTGCTCATGGTGAGGAAGACTTGTCCCTGTAGGAACCGTAAGGAGTTTTACCACTAGAATCAATCTCTCTGAACGTCACCTAAGATTTTAATCCACATGTACATCCTCACTCGTAGCCAAACACCCAGTCAGTGAAATCTATTATGAGTAGATTGCAGGCTGCACATTATCATGTATGCCATGATAAACACATGCAGAAACAATTCAGAAAAAGTTCAGATACATGCGCACACGTATTAGCAAAATGGAATAAAAGGAGGTATTAATCATAAGGTGATTTAATTACAAAGTTTGTACTTATAGAGTTAATAATTCCTGTTTTTTCCATTATGTAGAATATGGAGAAATCAGAAGAACACTGTAAAAAATACAGGAGAATAAAATAAGTTGTAGGTTTTTGTTTGTGTCTTGCTGTTGTACGAGTGAGTACCTTGGAGATAGTGATTTTTTTTTCCCTTGAGGGATTTCTGTTTTACTTTTCATTACAAGGAAAACAAGCCTGTGGAACAAAATGAAGATGTGTGTAGCAGCATTTAAATCACCTAGCTAAGGTCTGCTGCTAGAGTGTTACATCAGCTTTTGGTTTTAAAAGTGTTTGGAGGGAAAGAAAATAATAAGGTAAATAATAAATTTCCTTGCACTCAAACTGGGTTGTGAAATACCTCTGAGAATGCATGGATACTGCTGATGAAGACATGATAGACTATTTGTCTAAGCACAACAGGGGACTTTATAAAACTTGACAATGTAGGATGTTTATTAGGATTTAGCTGTGTTCTAGGGAAGAGTAATGAGAGCCATAAGTGATTGCAGCATGCTGGAAATCAGCATCTGGAGGTATCAGGAAGAGCCCGAGCTGTTTCCGCTAGTGAAGCAAACAATTCTGAAAGGCAGTGAGCTGAACCCTAAGGTAAGGTATCAGAGAGCATATTTATTTGACAACTTCTGACTTTTTGGAGACAGTGAGAAGAATCTAGAACGTTTTGCCTAAAGTAATAAAATACTCCTTTACTACATCCATGTCCTAAAAAAAAAATTAGATTTTTGTAAAATGCAGTAGTTATTACAGTTTTTTTGTTTACTTACCTGTAAGGAAAAAAAAAGCTCTAAGACATACGTTTGCTCTGTGAACATACCACAGATGCAAGTAATAAATGAGGACTCTCATCCCAGTTTATACAGTTTCTCTGTTTCCACTCTTTATGCTAAGTACTATTTAAAAGCCATAATTAATGAGACAGAAAGTGTGAGGTCCTTTGAGACAGTTACCTGGCACAATCTTCAGCCTGCTTCTCTGGGGAGCACTATTTTGATTATTTGTCTTCTGTTTCAGTCACTGCGGGGCTGATGTCATACTTCCACTATCAGAGGAATTGTGCAGCTGTAAACCTATGCTGTGCCAGCCCCTTCCTTTGGTAAGTACAATTTAAAATTCTGGAGAACCTCCTTTCTCTCTAGCTGTCTGGTCTGAGCTGAGCATATCCCCTTCAGAACTACAAGTTTTCAGAAGGTAAGTCTGGCAGATCTCTTCTGCCTATTGCATGACCACCAGAAGATGCAAATTATTTTATAATTATCCCTTAGAGTTCAGCTAAAGGATTCTTCACTTGCAGAAATGGCAGAAAGGCTCTTGGTTTGGGAGGGGAAAACTCATGAGGATTTGTTTTATTTTACTGGGAGACGGCGGGATTTGTTCCTCCAGACTCCTGTCACAGAATGGGCTGTTGCTCTGTCACCATGTTTATCAGTTTTCTGGGAAACCAGCTGACTTACAAGAGATGAGACCTGTTTCTTCATCTGGTCTGTGTTTCCTGGCTGGCTTCAAGGGCATCTTCTGAACACACATGCACATTTGGGTCTCTGAGAGAAGGCACGGACTAGTTGGTAAGTGGCCTTTCTACTTCTTTAAAGCTCAGTCCGTAGCTGATCCTGAGGAAGATTAATTTACTCTCTTTCTTAATTTGGCTGGCACCAGGTGTCCTCTAGAGGTGTCAAGATACATATGTGAATGTGCCACAAACCTGACTGCTGCTTTCTGAGCCCACAGAGATCTCTGCAGAATTTAGGCAATGAGGAAGATTGGACTATTGCATTGGGTCAGTCTAATCCATGTGGGCATAGGGGGATTACAGCCATAGGGACAGCATCTTGTCTTGCCCTGGTGACAGTGATGAACATGCTTACAGATCTCAGTCAGAAAGTCTCCAATGGCATGAACAAATACAACTTGAAACAATGTGCCTTCACTCTGGCAAGCCCTGCACAGATACTAGCTTTATGTTGCTGAGATCAAGCAGCCTGAAGTATCTGGAATGCCGGTCACCACATTTCACACCAGCTGAAATATTTAGCAATGCAATCTGCAAGGATCATAAACAGGAATATTAAATTATTGAAAGAGCAGATACAGGAAAATATTTCTCTTATGAAAATCATAAACAAATGGAGTTCCAAATCCCAACATATTCTGAAACTGTTCTCTGAGCAGAAACATCTGTCTCTTGGATAAGACCAAGTATCCCTTAATATAACACAGCCTCTGATTTTCTTTCTTCCTTAATCTCCTTTTAGCTGTGTCAGCTGTGCCAAGGGTCTGTGCTGAAATTGGTAGTTGTCAGGCATATGCTATGGCCACAGTGAGATGTTGCGATGTGGATGGTCCCCTCCAGGAAGTACTTGCTGTATTCAAAAGGTGTGGGAGAACACAGATTTTTGGGGAGGAAGAGTACAATTGATGGTTGTCCTCGGAGATTAATTTTTTACGGAACAGACTGATGTTCAATGCACTGCCCCTGAGTTATCACTACAGCCAGACCAAAAACAGTAGATGAAAAAACTCTTCTTCAGGACCAAGAATACTTTCCTTTGGATAATTAGGTTCTGCAGAGTTGAGAGTGGATGTCTTGAGTCTCACAGTCTCCCTCGTTTAATATTTTATCTTTACAATATATATGGAGACAGGAAAGTACTACATTTCCTGTGCAGGATATTTTCACTGAAGTGCAAAGGCATTTGAAATGTGTTTGGAACAAGATGCTTGCTCCTTTTCTGACAATATTTCAAAATTGGCTTCTAATTTTGAGTGTTTGGCTCCAGATAACTGCTAGGACTTAGTTTGCAAAGGAGTCAAATATTTACACCACCAGAGGACATGTGGGAATTCTGCATGCTTATACTGGTAGCTGCTGATGGCTGTTCTGCTCCTGACCCCTGCACACTGTAATAAAACAGGCATGGATGATGGTCTTGCATACTCATAAAGTGCTTTAACAATGCTGGATGAATGGTTGCACACAAGGAGATGTAGGAAGCAAATCCTTATCAGGATTTTTTGCACTCCCACTTGAATGCAAATAAAGAGCAATACTCACTTTCTCTGGAGCAGTGGCCTTCATTCTTGTGTTATTTGTGGGTCCCTAGCAAATTCCCAGTAGGAAAGCAGCCTATCCCATAAAACAAACATTAGTTGCCTGGTAATAGCTTTCCTTTTCTAATCTTAAAAAGATGCTCAAATCTCAGGAATAAAACAATTGCTGTAGAGCATCCTGTTGTCAATAGTATTACAATCTCAGTTATTCTTCAGGTCACTGAAGAGGAGAAAGGGAAACCCTCTCTGAAACAGGCTGAAAGCTATTCCTTTCACTTCTCAAAAAAAGCGTCCCCTCCTGTTACTACAAGGTCTCTTCCTTATTGCTATTCCCACTTCGACCATTGCCCTGCAGAGACGGGCTGCAACAGAGGGAACTAAAGGCCTAGACTCCTCTCCTGCTTCTCTCAGAGAGGTGCTGGTCCTTCGGCAGCAGTGAAATTAAGATCTTCTCTGGGACAGGGTTTGGGCAACAATCCCAAAGTGCAGGGTAACCTGGCAGACACCACTCCACTACCTTTCAGAGTCAATGGGAGAGATTGGGCAGCACCTGGGGAAGTGTTGGAGGAACTCCAAAACAGCTTAAATATTTTTGGTGGTGTTTGGGGTTAAAGTCTGAGGCACTAGAGCTGCACATATAGCATAAAAAGTTTTAGCTAAGTAGCCTCACAGAATAGGTAAGAAGAAGTAGCTAACATCCATCCTTAACAGTTGCCACCACCACTTCTGGTGACAGGGAGCGGTGCTGGATGGCATTTGCAGCAGAGACTCACAGAACCCACAGTCCTCCCTGGGTGCTTGCTTATCAGAGTGAGTTTTCTGTTACATCTAAAAGCCACACATTCTGTTTATACACAAAATCTTTCACAAAGCTGAGGACTGAGATTTAAAAGCCAAGAAGCTTTCTTCTAGTCCCTTGGTCGACATCTTCAGGAAGAAAATCATTAATCTGCGCGGAATAGTCTTGTTGCTATGGGCACAGCTCAGACATACGCATTGGGTGTCTATGAATAATGTCAGAGAATATGCCCACGCCCCTCCTGCTTCCCTCCCGACACTCCCTCCTCCGCGACCGCTCGTTTTTGGAGCCTTGCAGAAAGCACCGGGGCTAGGACAACAGTGTCACCTGCTGGTAAGCGAAAGGGCTGCTCCTGCCTGCACATCGACGACTGCTTTTATGTGTTCTACGAGAATACCACTTCTCACCTTTACTTTAGAGGTGACCAGTGAAGTGGTGTCAGTAACGGTTCAGAGTTGACACCATTTCTTTCAATTTCTGTGTTATTTATACACAAGAGAATTTCTGAGGTTTGCTTAAGGAATAACAGAATGGCTTTGGTGATAACAGCTTTTGTTTCTGTTAGTTGTATCATTTTAATACAGTGTTACAATCGAGGCTGATACCGAGACACATTTTGTTCTGCATTTGCTGTTGGTTAAGAACACATAAAAGCCTAGTATGGATATCACGTGCTCACCTTAAAACCATCACCTAAAAAGTCTTTGGATTTCTTTATACACTTATGTATGTATATATTTCACAAAGGTGATCCAATGAGTGATCATGTGGAAGAAAACTGCAAGAAAAGCAATTCTGCCCAGGAAACATCTGCAGAAGGAAATGTCTCTCCTGCTAAGGACTGCTCAATAACACAAAAACAATTGGTATGACTCCTCCAGTACCATTTTATTATGAAGATGCTTACAATTGCCTTCAATTGCTTCCATAAAAACAAAAATAAAAAGCTGGAGTTAACAGGGAAATATGTTGAGTAATAGAAACAGGGAAATGAGTCAAGTTTGCATTGCAGTAATTTAGAGGGCTAACAGCACTTCTGAGCTGAAATGAAATAGGAAGTAAGGAAATAGGAGAGTACTCTCAGAGGGACACCTATCTCCATAGCTTATTATTTGTTTCCAACTTGAAATCGCATAATTTATGGTCATGGGCAATGATGATGCTGAAGCAGATTTTCTGTACTGAATATCTACCCCAGACCCAAAACCAGAAATGTCTGAATAATGCAGGTGCACGAGATCGCTCTATAGGTTCTCAGGAGGATGCAGCTGAACATGCACAGCATCAGACACCTGGTAAGCAAGTGCAGTCACAGATACTGTGTCGGCAAATTGGACTGAACTGCCACTGCTTTCCCCATAAGAAGCAACAAAGGCACTCAGTCCTTTGTGAAAAATCACTGGGGACTCTGAAAGGAATGACACCCTGCAGGGAAGCTGAGTGGTGGCAAGTCAACTCTATTTACCTAAGAGGACAAAAGATAAATTTGTATGTATGTTTGTGCCTTTGCATAATGAATGACAGGTGTATGTTCAATGCCCACAATCATTGTTGGAAGAGATTGCTTGATGCAATTCCCATGTTTGTTTGCACTGACTTTTGACATGACTGTCAGCATACATAGGCCATGTGGAATGGCAATACACAGAGCTGATGTTTTAACCTCCAAAGCTATTCAGCAGTTTTAGCTAATTGCAAACATGAATTCCATAAAATAGCCAAGAAAATGCTCCCTCCAATTCTCAAAAACTTCGCTCAGTTTAGTTTCTTTGTTTTTCTCTGTGCTTTTTTTCATAGTCCTCACTTATAGACATGCTTCCTTCCTGCACTAGTTGCTCCTCCAGAAATTTCTCTTGCCCCTGGATTGTTTAGAAAAAGGCGAGTTCTAGTTATCTGAGGGAACAGTAGAGAAAAGGGCAAATCCAGCTGAGATGCTTACAACCATAGTACTTGTTTTCATGTTATGGACAAAGTTGAAGAAAAAAATACATGATTCTGCCTCCCACAAGAGAGCTTTCAAATGCCATGCCACTGTACCAGAGTCATGTATTCAGAGTCATGGTTGTTTCCTCTCCTGTCAGGATGCACAGTCACTCACAGTAATGACCAGTACAGGAACACTCAATTAGCAATTAGACAGGAAAATATTTTAAAGTGTGATCTTAAAATTTGAGTTTTGCTTCATTTTCCTGCCTGTGTTTTTTTAAGCTATCAAGAATATTTGAAAGCCAGTGAGGACATCTGGCAGCTAATAAATATTTGTTCTAATTGTACTAATTATAAACTTTCTGTTGTTTATTTATAGCAACAACTCGAGAAACAATTAAAATGCTTAGCCTTTCAAAATCCAGGACCTCAGGTAGCTGACTTCAATCCTGAAACTAGAGAGCAGAAAAAGAAAGCATGCATGTCACAGATGAAACAAGATTTTTTTTATAAGCCCAAGTAAGATATGCTAAGTTATTACATATTTTACTTAAAAAAAATGGCTGGTATGCTGTTTACTCAATATAAATTAAATGAAGGAAAGCATTAATATTTTGCAGAGAGATTTCTTACTACACATGAAAGCTGTCCTGGGAAAACAAGCTTTTTCTGTGTGACTTAAGAGAATTTTGATTGACTTCTTTGGCACACTTTCGTTTTTAATAACAGTGACTGTTGCAATTAGGATATAATGCTGGTATTTCATTATGCTGTGAGGCTGTTAAAGAGGAAATATTTGTTCCTGGACAGATGTTTTCTAAATTTCTTTGGTTTAGTCTTCGATCATGTTGAAGCATTCTCTGAGAATAACTTTTTCTTCTTTTTTGCAGAATTACAAAGAAATATGACAAACATGGCAGGCTGCTTTGTAATAACATCGATTTGTGTGATTGCCTGGAAAAGAACTGCCTGGGTTGCTTCTATCCTTGCCCCAAATGCAATTCAAACAAATGTGGACCAGAATGTCGCTGCAATAGGAAATGGGTTTATGACACAATTGAGACTGAAGCTGGAAATGTGATCAGTGTGTTGCCATTTTTTGTCCCTGACTGATTTTGTTTTGGTAGCTTTTGCACCTGAGCAAAATTCTTCTTTCTTCACATTTTATTAAAGTAAATCTTGGCTTTATGAATTGTCTGTAGTGAAGTGCCTGACTGTGGTGCTTGTGCTTCTTTATTGCTGCCTACCTAGCAGACTTTAACCTTCCCCATTAAGTAAAAGTATGAATTTAATTCTTCCTCATTCTTGCGAGCTTTACTAAGGCATCTAGTCAGTTCTTTCTAAATGTCATCTTTCTAAAGCTGAAGGTGTCTGGGCTGCAGTGGGAAGACAATATTCTTACCCTGGGAAGCTGAACCATGTTACTTGTAATGAGTTTTTTTCTAGATAATTTCTCTCTGCTTGTTCACTTACTCAGATGTGTATCAAAGCTCTTTCTTTTTTGAATGCTTGTCCAAGTGTTGTTTTCCTCTTGATGCATTCTTGTCTTGTATGGATAAGACAGGAGTCATTTGAGAGAACACTGTTCTTTGAAACTAGGTCACCACTTTCCATGTTGCTTTGTACATAAACCAGAGGAGACTGGAAATGACTCACAATTCTTTCTTGCTGCTCAGGCTGCAAGACAGAAACCAGTGTGTCCAGTCAGCTTTTTTTTTTTTTTTTTTTTTTTTTTTCTTCAGCACATGGTGCACTCAACCTTGATCACTCATTAATTGTATAGCTAGAAGTAAACAGATTGGATATTTTTGCTTCTGGACAGAAAAGTCTCTTCAGTTTCCAAGACCTTCTTCATGCAAGACATGCCAGATTTCAAATACCATAACTTACCCCCAGTCTTCTTATGAGGTAGGGAGGTAGGTGTTCTCATTCATGATGGGCACTCACACCTTTTTTGAGGAGTGAGGGTCCCTCTGCATTTTGAAAGGGGGAAGGCTGCAGATAGCCACAGGCGATCTCCAGCCGTACGCTGCTAGTGGGGGAAGAATTCCCTGGGCCTGGTGCTTGTTATTTTTGAGGAGACTCTCCCAACTTTGAATGTGGCACCACTTTTCTCCCCTACAAGAGGCCATTCTATGTGGACAAAGACCTCCTGCTGCAAGGCAGAGATACGTCCCAGTAGAGGAAACTTCCTAGAATAGATCCCAAGAATGCCTTAACACCACAATCTCCTAACTTGATACCTCAGAAAGATTTGTTGCTCCTCTCTAATGACACATCAGTACTTAAGCTCATAGCACAAAAACACCCAGTATTGAAAAACTTCATAGGAATATTTGCTATGGTCATTAAAACATCCTCTGGCAGTCAGATCTGGTGCTGTTCTCTCATACAACATGTTGGTCCCAAAGTATCCTTTAGCTTGTGCTGGGAGTCCAAATAGCCCACATCATCTCTGAGCTTTATTCCTTAAGGTAGGTGGAAATCCTGACAATGTAGTTAGGGATTGGTTTGTTGTTCCAGGTGTGCCACAGACTAATTCTGGAATTGATTTAATAAGCAGCTCTTCAAGAAGATAAAGTTGATTTACATGGACAGGAAGATGGCAGCCTTCCTTTGAAATAACGTCACGATCTGAAATGGACGGGTTTGAATTAGCTTTACTTTGCATTTAAAGGCAAAAACCCAAATAGTTTATCACATGGATTTCTGTGGTAAGGCTACATGGGAAATTTTTTGAGCAATGTGATTAAACCCAGATTGGTGTAAAACCTCAGAATCCAAATTATTGAATTCATTGGTGATACTTTGTGGTTTTTAACATGGACTATGCCTTTGTCACAGTCATAGCTAAATGCAAAGTAGAAGAGATCTCCATCACAAACACACTTAGTGCAACCTTGAAAATATAGCACAAAACCTGAAAAACCAGAAGTCTGAGCCAAGATAAGGATAATGAAAGAAGAGGATGTTGCAGAGACAGTTGTGCTGTGGTTTGAGAATGACTCTTTATCAATGACAATGATCCTGCTAACTTTTCCCCCAATTTCAAATGAGCAGCTGAAAGGCCACAAGTTTAATTCCTATTAGGGCAGTTGCACATGGGAAAAAAAAGAAAGAAAAAAAAACAAGACCAGTGTCACACATATGTTTATACTGATTGTGAAACTTAGTGGTAGATACATGTACATAAAAATAACAGAGGGCCCATATCTGAGAGTTTTTGTTAGGCAATTACATAATGCCACTCTGCATGACATTGTGGTTTTAAATAAAACCCATTACCAGAAAAGGCAGAGAACATCTAGTCTCTTAAGCAACTGGCCACTCTCCAGATGACACTACATCATCTTTTTACCTTTTAAGAAGTCAATCTAAACATAATATGCTTTTCCCCATGGAAAAAGTTTTTTTTAGAAAGCAAACGTTTAAAATAAAGGGAAGCAGATCAATGAATTGTTCCATAATGTCTAGCGGTTATTCTTCTCTCTCTTCCCCCTCTGCCCCCTCCCGCATCCTGGATTATGCAGGTTAAACAGTTTATGACACTGTCAGTTTACTTTGCCTGTCTTTTCCTTGTCCATGTGGTTGCTTTGCTCATTGCTACCAGTGATGCCACTGTGGCTTAAGGAAAGATGAAAGCACAGGTACATATTGAACTACAGTCTAGCTAAGATACATTTCTCCGTCTCTTGCCTAAAAATTGCTTATTTCATTTGAATTCATTGTGGCTTCCACTGTACTTCCCTTGCTTACAATCCATATCTATCTGGAAGGAGATATTCACCCTTTGCTTTCTTAGATGTTATTACTACAAAGAAGTCAATCTCATGGAAATGCGTAATGTGCTCCCATATGATTTTTGTGAAGGTAAAGATGATTCTTTCTCTACCAACCTCCTATGGGCCTGGGCATTGTCTTATTGGGATCCTCTCAATTCCAAAGACGCCGCTCTGCCATTTACAAACTTGAAAACTCAGAAAATAAAATAAGAGACAGGCACAGAATCTTGCTGTTTGCCTTCACTGCACTCTGTTAGACTTTAAGGCTGAAAGTTAGCCACTAGAGTCACTCATTATTTAACAATTTGTCTATACTTCTTGATATCAGAAACTGTCACAGCGCTGAGGAAAAAACCAGAACAGCTGTCCTTGCATATTGTATTGCATGCTTACAGCTGCTCGTAAAACAACTGCCAATTTAAAGGAAATAATTAATCACTGTCATGTGGTGCAGAGGAGGCCACAATGAAAGTGAAGGCCATCAAATATTATGACTTTTAAGATGCGAAGGTGTGCTACAGACAAAGAACACCTGAGGTTTTATCAGATGAGGTAAGAGACAGGAGCTTTGAATAAGAAGGCAGATCAAAGCTGTACTGGGGCATGAGGCTGACTGGCTCGTCAGCTGTAGCAAGGCCACCACTCCCCTGCCTGCCTCTCGTTTCCTTCCTAATAAGTGGGCAAAATTATGCAGACTTTTCTCTTGCTCAGTGTTTCAAATCCTACATGCGAAGTTCTATAATGAAAATGTAGAATTATTTATATAAATCCTTTTAAAATTATTAATCTGCAGTTACAACTATAATATAGCACCTCTGAAACACAGACAAGAAATACAATAGATTATACCACTGTAAAACAACAGGCAAAAAGTGGAGATTTTTTTTCCCCAAAGTAAGCTCCCAAATTTTGTATGAAAAGAGTTATGGGATTCCTGCCCACATGGACTTAATGTTAGGTAACTGCAGTAAACGGCATGGTATTCAGTCTATCTACAGTGCTTTAAAAATGATGAAGGGCACTCAGCCCTGGGAGAAGTCACATCTGTGGTTCCAGAAAGTCTAGATATTTCAGTCACGACCTCAGACCACTAAACTGTTCCTCCTGGCTTAAAATGAACTTCTGCATGTGGCGAGGTGCCATTCAATCACTGCAGCATTTAGAGAAGAATAAATCCATACTGCTATTGAACTTATACTAGTATGTGCCAGCATTTCTCGAGTTAAGAACCCCAGAGATAATATTTGCCAGCCTCTGTGATTCATATAAATACAGAAAGGCATTCAAAAAAGAAAAATTATATACTTTGAACTCCTTTCCAGACAATTTTCATGATCCTCTTAACACCTGCTATGAGAGCACCACTGAACTTTCTCTGTATACATCAACACCAGAGCAGAATACAGATTTTATTCACTTCAGTGAGAAAACCAGAAGAGCTTGACTAAAGAAATATAGACTATATTCTTTCTGGATAAATATTTCAATATGCCTTAGATAAATATTTGCACCGAAAGCATTACAGCGGCTGCAGCTCTATCACATTTCTTGACTAGTGATAGCAACATTGATTGCAGCTTCTCCTTTAACACATTGTTTATGATCTTAAAACATTTTAAAACCTACATTTCAATGGACTATTTTGTTTGATCCCATCATATTTGGAAAACAGATAAATCAAGTCAGAGCTAACTGCAACTTTGAACATTAGTTAGAACGTGATACCTGCATTTTATTAACCCTAATTTGTACTCTTGGCATGAACCATAGAAAGATTTCCTGTCCTATCGTTTGCAGAAGGCAAGGCATCTTTGCTCCTTTGGCTTAGCCCGGAAAAGTAATAACCTGCTTCCACCTCCCCTCAGGTACAAGCGTATGAATGCTGATCTTTTACAGGATCAGATCTGTTTGTGCTATAAGGGAATAAAATAAGGCCAACTGTCCACAGCTGAAAGTTCTGTATGCTCACAGATGCCTTTGAGTAGTCTATGCAGCCTTGACTTCCATTGTGAAGCACTGCATCACCCAAATAATCTGACTCCCTTCACATGACTAGATGTAAGAGTGAATGTTCACATGTAAGCACAAAAATAGCAAACAATAAACCAGCATACAGAACCAATAAACTAATAGTCCCCTGCTCTTACTCTTCCTAAGCAGAATCCAAGTAGTCCTGGTGATTGCAATGAGATTATTCGTTCAGTGTAACGGAAATAATGACACAGAAAGAACAGCAGACTGTTTCAAAATGATAACGGTCAGACAGCCACAGAGGAGTATTTATTTTTGATACACGTAACTTAACTGAAACACTTAGAACACCCTTGACAACAACAACAACAAAAAGTATTTTTTTCAACAAGATTTCAAAAGTTGAGCTATTCAATGCTAGGTAAAAGGCACAATTCAATCACTGGCACACTACATTTATAGTTTGCCATCTCCAGTTGCTCAAGCCACTTGCAAGTTGCAAGTGAAAATTCAGGTGAAACATTATTGGTCTGTTTTCACTGAGCTGTAGGACAATTATTTAGTCAATAAATAGTGTCAGGGATATTATACAAATCAGGTCTTGAGAACATGTTCAACATGTTGTTTTGTATGTAAGGAAAAATAACAGAGATGAAGAAGATAGAAAAAGGAAAGGCTTGAGTGTAGACAGAAGGGCATTGCAAGTAAGAGGCTATGGAATAAAAAGTAGATCAAAAAGAGCCAAGAAAAAAAGAGAAAATAATACACTCAAAGAAAAGAGGTCTTGGTAGGATCTTGACAGCCTGTAGTCCTCAACGCTGGATCAGCTTTACTGACTTTCTACACATTTACTACCCATTTTTTTATGACAGACATTTGTCTCTTTGTGCTTTAAAACCTCTAATGAAAGAGATTCTTCAGCTTTCTCATGCAATGTACTACAGCACTTAATTAACCTTGCGTAGAAAGTATTCCATACTTCCTAACTTTACATCCTTTTCATGCTCTATTTAATGTTTCACCTGATAACCATACAAGTATTTTAAAAAGCAGAGCCTAAATGAATTCTAACTGAAGGGCTGGGTGATGAGGAAAGCCTGTAAAACATACTATAATCAAATAACATGAAGGCTTGTTTGGTCTTTGTGAAAGAACAGGATATATAGTGCAATTTCTGGAATTGCAAAGTAAGGAAAACCGAGCTTTTCAAGACAGTTGTAAGGCAGTAGGATTCCTAACCTGCATTGGCAGCTAAATGCTCTAAAGTCTCAGTCTCTGAACCCTAAGATTTTGTCATAGGATGGGACCAGGTTAATCCAAAAGCCCATACACATCCATTTTCATGTCTAAGTGGAATATTTGGAGTCAAAATATGGGTAACAATTTGACTCAAAATATGTCTTAACTAGATGGTTACTTAAGACAACTGGTAAAATACATTAAATTGTGTAATATCATTAGCCCAGCGAAAAAGCTATTATTCACATTGGAAAAACGGATCATGGATACAAGTACAAAAGAACGAATGAAAGCATGTATAAGAAGTCACAACTTTTTATTTTTTAGGAACAGAAAACCTATTAGGAAAAAGTGTTTAATTGTGCAGTTGACAGCACCTTGTCAGGTCAGCTTAATTATTTATTATTACCAATCAGGTGTTCTCTTTCCTGTCTTTCTTGAGTGAGGCTTTGAACACAGAATCACACAGGGTGGAAGAAGCCTCCAGATGCCTCAAGTCAAACCTCCTACATGAAGCAGGTCCAGCTGGAGCAGGTCACTCAGGATCCTTTCCTTTTTCATGTTCATTGTTTTGACTATTCATTTTGAATATTAATTTGATGAAGCAAAGTGTGAAAGAAAACACTTTAAAATAGGTCCATATTATTATAAAACCAGAGAACTGGCAGCAAACCTGAGTGGTCCATCCAATACCTATATCAGCTGGAACTTTTTAAAATAAGTAAGTAATTGTCTAGACTTCCTGTCGCCCTTGCTCATTTTGACTGAACAAACTTTATGAAATACTCCTCTCTAGGGAGATTTCCTAGAACAAGAAGTTACATTCTTTCAGCATGGAGTGAAACACTCATTTTTATTTTCCAGCCAAATAAGTTTCTTGCAAGAACATTATCTTTTCATAAGAGTACAGAAAAACAGATGAAATAGTTGAATGTAACTATATTTCACCCCAGAACAAGAGCTTGAAAAATGTAGCTGCCTTTCATAATGGTGATTGTGGGTCCAATTTATGCAAGAGGTATAGTACAAAGGTTGTTAAAGTCTCAGCCAGGAATTCTCTACTTTAAAATTCCCGTTGGAGTACGGCCAGGTTTGTCACTATTTTCCTGAAATTGGTTCTTAAGGCCAAGTCTATTTAAACAGACATCATCTTTTCAAATGTCCTGGTGAAGTCCTGGCCCTATTGAAGTTAGTGACTAAATTTCCCTGACTTCAACAGAAGCAAGATTTCAGCATAAATGTTTATAAAACATTTCTTTTCAGAACCTCAAAATTTTCCAGCCTTTTCCCACCTGCCTCTTGAGATTACCATAATCATTACCATACACCTAAACCTGGGCCACATCTTATCACAGCTGCATTCAGAAGTCCTCTGTTTGCTTGTCCCATTGCCTTTTTAGCCCATTTTTCAATTTCAGCCAAATTTGATGGAAACTAATGGTCTCACAGCCATTACATCCATTTAAGGTATTATCCACGGAGTAGAAATACCCAATTCAGTCCCACTTCTGTATGAGCTCACGTCAATGCCGTTCACGTGCCTTGCCAAGGAGTGCGCATTTTGCCTGACACACAGCACGGGCTGCTCTGTGCCTTGCGCGCGAGAGCTTAAAGGTGTGGGGTTGAGGGAAGAGCTTGGGGTTGTGACCTGCCTTCCTACCCCAGTTACTCGGGGAAGACGGGAGCGCAGCCAGCCGCTGTTAGTTCCACAGCCTCTGGAATAATTTGCTGTGACACTGCAGGTGTGGCAACTGAACCGCAAGTTCGTGGTCCACCAA
>NW_010127367.1:0-1445 GCF_000699245.1 Pterocles gutturalis | reverse complement strand
ACCCAAACCATTCTACAATTCAATGAAACAAAAACCAGTTACAAATAATTTGGGGTTCCCACATTTGGCCATGGTTCCCTGGGTAAGGGAAGGTGTCTTTCTCCAGAAAAAATGCACAGGATGATGGATAAGCGGGAGCAAGGGCACATAAAGCTGGTGGACCAGGGACATCTCCACAGCACAGCTCGGCTCTGAGAGCAGAGGGGGCTGTGGCAGTGCTCGCGCTGATGAAAATCAGCTTGCAAAGGAGCAACAGCAGCAAAGCTGTGGCCGCACGGACTTTGCAGTGCTCTGGCAAGGACATCGAGTCTCCAGGGTGCTCAGAAGAGTTTCCATCTGATGTGCTAACGCTCAGCAAAGCCTCCATGCTTCTCTTCCCTGACGGTGGTATTCTGCGAGCATAGCTCAGCGAGCACAGGGACCTGGCGTGCCTTGTCATCAGATATTTCCTTGCTGTGTGGATATGGCCAGGTACCTGACACCAGAGCTAAATGGGTACAAAGTGTGAGCAGAGAGCGGTGGCGAATAGCACATCAAAGGTTAGGTGGCCAATTTTGTTTGCTTGTGAAGTCTCGGTATCTATTTACCCCTTTTCGCTGGAATATAATAATTCGACATCTGCAGGAGGAACACATTGGAACAAAGGGACTCAAACCCAATTTTTTTTTAATTACACAAATCAAGAGTGTCATAGAAAATGCAGGAGACAAAATTCTGGGCAGTTCCTAAGATTTAGGGGTCGGTACTTGCGGAAGAGCCCCATGGAGCTGCAATGCCATGCACTACTGGCACGTATTCCCCCGGGCACGCTTTAAAATCCTGTCCTGAAACCTCAGCTTGAACAAACTGCTGCTGTTAGTGCTTTTAGTGACAGCAATAAAGATTTTTGTTGTTTTTTCATATAGGACTTTCACAGTGTGTCCCAATTGTTATTTTGAGGTCACTCCTCAGATCCAGCTGCTCCAGCTGCAGTAATCAAAGAGGCCAATGTCGAGCGGGTTCTGCGCTGTGTCGGGACAGGCGGTGGCTGTCTGTAAAGGTGCTGCTGGACCAGAGAAGGATGCTCATATTCCCTCTGGAAACTGTGGCAGTTCCTGTGGCTGCTTCCAGAGGAGGACTAAGCTCTTGGGAAAGAGCTACAAGGCTTCATGCAGCGATTTCTCCAGCAGAGAGCCAGGAGTGGGGCAATACCTGTGCTCCCAGTTATCTCCCAGTCCCCGCTGTGCCCCGCAGTGGCATGGGGAGTGGACAGTGGTTTTGCAGCGGGAGTTCAGCATCTCAGCCCCTTCGCCAGAGGGGTTGGGGCACTGTGTGAGCTTCTGATTTAACATTCCTGAACATAAATCCTTCCTCTAAAACCCCAACAATCACCGTGCACACTGCTCCTCCTGCAGCTCTGCACCGACGCCCATCTGCCAGGGTGGCATGGTGCCCGCGAGGGTGTC
>NW_010127366.1:12584-14370 GCF_000699245.1 Pterocles gutturalis | reverse complement strand
TTTGTATATTTGTATATATTTCTGTTATTATATATTATTATTATCATTATCATTATTTTTTTCAATATTATTGTAGTTTAGTTATTAAATTGTTCTCATCTCAACCCACAAGTCTCTTCTCCCTTTACCCCCGTAATTGTCTCCCCCATCATCAGGAGTGGGGAGGGGAGAGGGTGAGCAAGTGGTTGTTGTAGTGTTTGGCTTCCAGCCAGGGGTGTAAAACTACAACAGTTTACCACAGAATACTCCAAAGAAGCAGCATTGTTTTTCCTTTCTGCCCCCCCCTCCCCTGGCCTCTTGCTTTTGTAACTAGTCTCTCTAGGAAGCAGAATGTATCATCATGGTTCATCATCATGTTGGATTTTATAAATAAATACAAGAAATTATTGAGGAGAAATTTCAAACCATATTTATTTCACTTAAGACATTTATTCAGTACATGCCAGAACTCAAAAATGATACGACATTTAGCTGAAAAGGCATAATCTTGTTTTTCAGCTGGGTTCTCAGAATTATTTCTGATTATTTTATTCCTCTAGAGTAAAGAGCTTTGAGACATGAAGCTGGAACACAAGACCTTCCTCCACTGGATTTGGTCACACAGCTCCTTGTTTTCTCTTCCTCAGACTTCAAGAATCTTCTAAACTTTGTTATATTCTTGCTCAACTTCAGAAGCAATGGTATTGGCCTTTGGTTTAGAGGGGAGGGCAGAGGAGAGAATGCTGTTACCAGCTGGCCTCCGAAGATATCTTCTAAATTCAATCCAACTTCACTTATCACATGATTCCATAGGTAAGAAGTCTCAAAATGAATGCACCAGCCCTTTGCAAGATGTGGACACTGATCTGCCAGAAGCTAAGCTAGAGTTAAGTCATTTTTATCTTGAGGTAAGTGACAGAAAATAATTCTAAGCGTAGGAATCTTATACATTTTCTCTTGGTGGAATGGAGTTATTTGTATCGGAAATGTAACTGAAAGAGATGATTTTTGAGTAGCATCAGGGAACATTAATTCATATGTTCTTCCTGCTAATCAAATGCTGGATTATGTAGATACTGAAGATTGTTTTTAGCTGATAGTAGGCACAGAGAGTGATCATGCTAGACCTCATGCAAAGTCACCTGGAACGAAAGAAAGCCTTTGCAGTAATTCCAGAGCACTGGGTCAGATTCCTGTAATGAATCAATCATCTAGGGAACGAAATTAACGTTTCTTACTACAACTATTACCTGATTATTTTGACTTAAATGGAAATACAGCCTAAATAGGAATTGAATGAGAATTGAATGACCATTTTAATGTTATTAGTTACAGTTGGGTCCAGATCCTCCTTAATACTCACGTTTAGAGTGAGTATCATGCTAACCCATGTTTACCATTTTGCAGTATTGTGATTTGTGTTTGGTACATTAGAAAGCTAAATATGACAGAGATTGAGAGTTCAGCAGAAAAACACTATAATTATGTGGATGTTTTCCAATAATACTAATTGAGGATGAGACTCTGCTACATGCTGCTCTTTTCTGGCACTCATTTTGTTACTGAAGCCTTTCCTCATACTCTGCAGCAACATGGAACACCATCAACTTTCTTCTTATCCTTTTAAGGACTAGAAAAATCTCTACACTGAAACTGAAATGGAATCCAAATATCATGAGAGGACCCAAATATGTTTTCACTAACCTGGTGTTTACTCAGTTGTATTTCTCTCCTGGATCATATTCCCTAGCTATTTTCCATTTTCATACTTATGTTTCAGAGGAATAGAAGTTGTTAAATGATTAAA
>NW_010127366.1:0-12553 GCF_000699245.1 Pterocles gutturalis | reverse complement strand
AGATGACCATTCCAGGAATGCACAGCAGTTTGTAGTTTTAAACTCTTCCACAGAGGAATGTATACTTTATATGACACTCAGTTCTTCCGTCTCCTTAAATAATAGTGTACAGTCTAATAAAAAATACCTGTTAGCATTCTAAGCTGCTTTTAAAGTATGCTGTACAAAACAACATTTTCTCTCATGGAACCGTAATATAACTGTATAGTCTTGCTCTCCTACTGTTATGTGTAATGTAACTAGGCTTTTTTTTCTGAGTTCCTATGTTCAACAAAGTTTAATTTCTACCCTTACTGGAGGAAAGGTGGAAATGAAAATGCTGTCCAAAAATATTAGATAGAGGCACTGCATGTAGATCAGGACTGAGATATGGAAGGACTTATAATAACCTCCAGTCTCCTGCTCTAACAATTACTACCCCACTCTCTGTTTGTAACATTTGAGGGATGCCATCTATCCAGATAAAATTTCCAACAATAGATTTTTAGTAATGCTTGTATATTTAATAACCCACATAGGTGTACTACATTGATGATGCTCGAATTTTATGTTTATTCTGAAGAGGATATGAAGGAACTGCTGTTACATCAGTACTCCCAGTGCAAGGAGGCCATGGATGAAAACCACATTTACTCTGAGTTATTTTAAAACCATGGTATGAGCAAATCTCCTAACTTTACATTTATTGTCCACCAGAAGTGTCCTACAAGGACCAAAGCAGTAATGTGTCTTATACAAAATTCTGAAAAGTAGTAGTATATTGGCTCATTTGATCAGGTGCAAACTCAATATATAAGAAAAATGGGACAGAGAGGTCAAACGCCATGTTTCAGTGCATACACAGGCATTTCTTGGAGACCAGACACCAGGTCAGATTTACAGCCCAGGCAGTTTGCTTTCCTATAGGAACATCCCTGGAACTATTTCTAGGGCAATCCAGGCTTCTCCTGGTGGAAAATAACACCATGGTGTTACCTAGATCAAGAAAACAATCAAGAACACATTGGTTAATCATAAAACACAGCATTCTGAATTTGGATATTAGGTAACAAATATTAGATACAGAAAATGGTTTGAGTTTCTTTCCAAAAGATCCTGTCAGTTTGTCTGCCAAATGAACAACCTGAATACAGTGACATTTAAATGTTACCAGAACAATATGGGCTACCCAGATCAAACAGGACAAGTTAACTCAAGTAATGTGTTAAGAAAAACATTAAAGTAATCAGAAAAGGCTGATACTAATGATAATAGGTAGAAACAGTATATGTAGATGTATCTAGTGTTTCTATAGCCAGAGTTTTATCAAGAGAGTGGGACTGGAAAGCCAAAGGCAGATTTTCAACAGTGACAAAAACCAAAAAGAGGAGAAAGGAGTTTGGTTGAGACAAGATGTCCAGCACTGGAACATTAAGTTTTAACTGAAGGTAAAACACATATAAAATGGTAAAAAGAGTATAAAGTATAGATCTGAAATTTCTGATAAGAATGGCTAAAATTTGATATTTTCCTTTTTTTTTTTTGTCTTGATGCTTTACTTTTGTCTATAAATACTACTTCCATTGTGTTTTCCTTAAGAAACTAGATGTCTGTGTTCATTAGTTTTTTTCTAAAAATGCATGAAAATCCTTGTGCTAAATTAGTTCCAAAATGTCATAATAACTAGTTGGAAAGATCATATAACATGCCATGAAACAAAATGAAGTTACAATAAATACTAACAAAGATATTGTAAAGAGCTGAGCTTGAAACAAAGTCCTGATTTGGGGGTCAATTATTGCCAGGCTTGCTTAATCAGGTCACAACTAAAACTAATTGGTGTTTTACCACAGAAAAACAGATGAGTCACACTCTTTATTAAAAAAACAAAGAAAGAGACAAACAAAACACAAAAGTGGGATGCTAATGGTCCTGCCATATAACTCAGACGGATGGATTGTTTTAAGCCAACATTGTTTGGATTACTACATTAGTTTCTTTCAGTAAAACACATTCCTATTATGTTTTTGATAGAAATAGCCTTCACAGCGGGCATTGGACTTCATCTCAGTCAGGGACTGTAGATGCTCCAAATATTTTTTCTGTGTGGCCATATAAGAAATGGTTACTCTCTATATGTCAATATTTTAAATTAGTTTGGTTTTTATCTCCAGTAAATACATAAATATATTCTAATGGCTCTAGTGAGGTCCATGAAAGATCTGTAATTTACTTCAGAATGAGTAAAACAGCATCCAGAATGTGTCATCACTCCTTGGGATTTGCTATGGTGAGTCACATCAGCAGTGCTTTTGTTTCAAACAGTGACCAGTGGCAGCGATCAAAGGAAGGGTCTAAGAATTATGCAACACTATGTCATCCCTGTGGCATGCCCTCCTACTTTCCAACAGCCAGAGGCCTAGAGATTTTCTGCACTGGAGGTTTCATTTGACCTATATTTCTTAAAAATCCCTTTTGGAGTTAATTTCCACTTGTTTGTTATTCTTTTGCAGTCCTCTGTTAAATCTCAGCTTCATGATTTTCTTCAGCAAGAGTTCTACAGTTTAATTACACGCTGGGAGAAGAAGACTTACCTGGTGCCCATTTTTAAGCTGATGCTCGATTATTTCAGTGTCAACCGCTCGCCATGAGCTATGTGCAATAAGAATAAGCTTTTCCTTTAGATTGTTTGTAACAGTGAAGGTGTTACAGATAGGTATAATCAATGTGCTATCATTGTCCACACTGAATACTCATAGCCTTTTGATCACTTATTTAACCACAATCAAACTTTCCCTTTTACTGCATAAGAGCTCAGTTTCTTACAGAAATGTAGGTGGGAGATGTCCTTAAAAGCTTTTTTAGAAATCTAAATACCTTGTAACACTCACCTCTCTACATGATCCCTCACTGCACACATATGGACTTGAATAGTTCCTAAGAAACCAAAGTTTGTAACACATCTGTTATGATGGCTTCAAATAATTTGCCTGCTAATGGAATTTGTAGTCTTTTAATGTCACATGAAACTTTTCAAAAAAGGAACATTGTTTGCTACACTCCTACAAGTATCACATTGAACTTGTTAGTCACAGCATACATCAAATAGGCAACAGTTCAGCTAATTCATGTCTGATATCCTTTAGTACTTCTAGTGAGTTTCATATGGGTCTTGCAATTTCTTGTATTTTTTTTAACTTTTTGTGCATATGGTTTTGTTTGAGATATTTCCTCAAGACAGACCATGTAAGGTAGGGTTTCTAAGTTCATTCTTATGGAAAAGTTACGCAACTAATTTCTTTAGGTTTTTATCTGTGATCTTATCTTTGAGTGATTTTTGTTTACTTCAGTGACCAGTTTGCTCCATCAGCTCATGGCCTTCACTGACACAGGTCACCTTGTGGCCCCCTGCCACCAAAACATGACAGTTATGCCCAGTGTGGGTCTACACTGACATTTAGCAACCTGCAAGAGAAGGTACACATTGTTATTACAAAAGTTCCTTTAACATTTCCTCCTTAGCATTTTAAGCCTCTGCCGCCATTGTCTTGTCTCGTGTGATGTTTTTCCTGTTTAGTCATTGTTACCTCTTAAGATCACAGGCAACAGAGGTTTTGTAACATGTTTTGATGCACTGGTTTATTTCATGGGTTTGAATCCTCTGTGAAATGCACAATGAAATATTGTGAGATCCCCTTCTTACTCCTGTTGAAAGAGAAAAGGCTGAATAAAATCAAGGTACGCTACTTCACTGTGATTCCATTTATGAGAAGAGAGAGGTCTTTCTTTGCTTCTTACATACGGATCAATTGAACAGTATGACAACAAAATGCAACTAGGATCTTGATCTCTGATTCAGTGATGCTGACAAATGGGAGGAGTGGGAGTAAATGCTCCTGAGGAAACTGGGTGTGCATAGAAATGAAGAAGATAGAGCATAAGAAATAGGGAATTTTTTCCCTTTTAGGTAGAGAAAATCACAGAATGTTTTGCAAGTGCAATAAATAACGTAATGTAAAGCACACAGACACTAAAACCACTTTATTCAGCATGAAAGCTAAATCATAGTCTGGGAGTAGACTTCAGAACATGGTAAGTGCAATAGTAAAAAAATGCTACTTTCACACGTAAAACTGATGCTCTGGAGAATTAGTTTCAGATTCCACAAATTATTTCAGCTTTCCCTTTAGGACCAAAATGATGGTGATGTTAAAGCATTTTGTTTCTCTCTTTATCAGCCTATTTGACTTCCCTAGAGAAAGATAGCTTTATTTTTTAAGGACTTCTGAAATATTTCAAGTTCTGTGTCGTGTACTAAAAGAACAAACTAAACAGCTAAGCATATAAAATGCTGCAGTTCTCTTTTATTCAACCAACTGACTAAGGTATTACTGAGTACAAGCCTGAATTTAGGAAGGAAATAAACAAACTGTGGCTAACAGCAGTCATGATCCTGTCATCATTGCTGATGTATGGACCACATTGAGCCCTTATACATGATTCAGACCTACAGCAGATTTTGCACATCTTCACAACCAATAGAAACATCAGCAATTTGAAACTGAAAATACATATCTATATAACAGATTCTTAGGATGCAATTCTTGATCAAACCAATTAAAATATAAAGAATTCACTTCAAAAAAAGAGGATGACTTGCAATTAGGAAATGCCCTATCTAGGAGATCTTGAGCCAGTGAATATTTTGCTACTTATGCAGAATGGAATGCCTGAAATCTTTTCAAGACTTATAGGACATACTTGGAAGCCTGTTCCAATGACCCTGAGAGGCATGCCAGCAGAGACTTTGCCGCTAATCAAACAGAAATTTCAACGCACAAGAGCTAATATAAAATTCAATCCTTTGTTGCGTAGATTTTTAGGATGGCAGAAAGCTAGCACCTTCTCTTGGAGAGAGCATAATTTACATAAACTCTGAAATAAGTCTTGGGAAAACTGAAATAACTGTACTAGGAAAACAAAACAAACAAACAAACAAACAAAACCCCAAACCAAACGCATAAGCCAATATTTCAAACACAAAACCAAAACACAAAACCAAGAAAACTCCCTTCAAACAAAGAAAACAAGCTGTGAAATAAGAATATATCATGTTTTGACATCTCTAATTTATAGGCCAGGAATATGTACCCGTGACTTCCTTCTCATAACTTAAATGATGAGAAAATAGGTTCCTCAAAATTAGAAGGTCTATGCTTTTTAATGAAGACAAGACATTCAACAAGAATCAAGTATATAACAAGCACTTCTAGATTATTATTTGTGATTGGCTTTGAAGCCATCGGGAAATTACTCCTAAGACAAAAAGCCTAATGACTCAGTGTCAGCTTTGGTTTTTATGTAATTGATGCTATCATTACATATGTAGAATGAAACATTTTGTAGATTTTTGCAGTACAAGATCAAAACTCTATAAGAGAGGAAGAAGAAATATGGAAACTGGCTAAAGAGCATCAAAATGGTGTAAACCTAATTTCAGCATCCCTAAAAATTACAGTGTGGAACTTAACATAGAATCATCTTAACAATAGCTGGATTGTGATCCAAGTGACTGCCTACTGAATTATTACTCTAGAACTTCATAAACACAGGTGTTAAAAACTTTAATTCCCAGACTTATTTTATTCATTAACATTATGTACATACAGTATAATCCATAGGAAACAATTTTAAAATGTTCTGACATAGTCAAGAAAAATGCTTACTCAGTTCAAGAATAGGAAAAACTTGCTCAAAACATGATGAGGTGCATAAATATGTTTCTTCTCCTCAGTATGAACTCTTAGTAAAACTAACAGAATTGTGCCTTGTCCAGTCAGTGCACCACTACAACCAACGCACTATGAGTAATCAAAAGAGAGGAACTGTGTCCATGGCACTAGAAAGTCATCTTTTATGATTGTAACCAGTTTGATGTGTCAATAATGATGATTAAACAGACAATTTGTAAATTTGATTCAAATAGGATAAAAGTTGTAATTAGGTGGGTAATCTCAAGCCATTATACTGAACATAAATATAACTTCAACATTTTGTTGCAGGGTTCCCTAAAGTTAAGGGACATGTCAAGGCCTTTATCATTCTTAATTATATATTCAGAATACCTGTGTATACAAAAAAACTCAACAAAAATAGTTCCCTTCCTTTAATACTTTGTAAATGGAAAGGGTGTTTTTCCAGAAGTAGATTGTGTTAATTGGGAAGGCACCCGTGTTTGTAACAACTATTACAGATAATTTCAGTTGTACATTTACTTCAGTAGTCTTTCTGCTTAATTAGGTAGTACAAGGTTTCATAATTTCCGTGTGAGATCATCTCTATGTAACACCTCAGTAAGTAGCACAGATTTTAAAGCTATTTAATGTAACTGCCCTTCAAAATATAGGCTTAAAAAATTCAATTAATTTATGTTTGAAGTTTTTTTATTGACTGGAATTTATGACCTATTTTTGTTCTTATATTTCTGTGCAGATGCTTGTATTACTGACACAAATTCTTAAATCTATCATGTGATTATATGATTCAGTAAAAATTCTGTACTAAAGTCTGCAGAAAAACATTGCTTTTCAATCTCATGTAAAGATATTGTTGACATTTGGATAAGATTAGAGTATTTAATTCTCCCTGCATTTAGTTATTTGCTTCTTCGTGTCACTTGTTGTCCATAGTATTTTGTTATTTTATGTACAGCTATATATCTACCAAGTTCCATATATCATCTCTTGAAACGTAACATGATGTTTTCTTTTTTCTTTATTATTTCTTTTTGCTGTGTTTGCTGAAATGATCACTTTATCTTGCTTTTGATAGCTCCTCAGAAGACCTGTATATTATGAATTATCCATTCAGTAATCTCTTGGAGCCTTAATTACTTTTTAAATAAGTTACCAGGCACAACAAACACAGAATAAAAAATATGTCTATTTTGCCACTTGATGTATGCTGTGTGGTTAACTTTGTTTACATATAAAAGTTCACAAATTGCTGAAACTGAAAGTTATGGATTTACTTCTGGTGGTGAGTATCTACAACATTGTAATGTCCCCAAAATGATTTTTAAAGTCTGGAAAGTGTGATTGAAATATGGTTTCTCAATAGGGGTGTTATCTGTCAATGAAGAAGTTATGTGCACAGTAAGATAGTGCTGGATCAGTCTGTCTTTCAAGACAATAGCAGTGATTGAGTGATTTACCCCTTATCAGGAATTGCATGGTGGGGGGGGGACAGGACTGTAAACATCAGGGATCATGGAATCCTTTGTTATCACAAGTCCTGACACTATTGATTAAAGTGTCCTTAGGATAAACTGTCTTATCAAACTGTGAAAACCACACCTCCAAGAGTCTGACAACCCTCCCCAAATTAAGACCCTCACTCACCACACATGTGTAGTAAATTTAAGGAACACTGACTTTAATTCAAAGCTGGAAAAGAACTAACCAACTTAAGAAGAGATAAAAACTAACCAGTTATAGTTAAAGGGATGTGGCAAGGAAGACCGAACTAACACTTTGAGCTGTATAAATACACAAGGTGACTGTGACCTGGTGAGCTAGCTTTGTGGATTACCACCTACCACCCATCTCTACACAGCCATGTAATAAACAACATCTCAGCTCTGTGTGTGAGACTAGTTTATTGCACATTGGGTGAACGAACCCAGATTTGGGACAGCAGGTGTACAAAACTTCTGCCTATGTATTTCAGGGTGCACTTGTGCAAAATGGATAAATGAACAATAACACTGGATAACTCTTAATTTTGGAACTGTTCAGGTCATCTTCACTGCCTGATGGCTGCTGCAGAGCATGTCTGGAAGGAACAGCATTTGCATTCTGAGGTCTAAAACATATTCCTTGCACTGACCTCTGAGGGGATTCTCAGGTGTCACAATTGTTACCCTGTGATTGCTTTTACCATTTACTGAAAGCATCTGAAAATCTCCTGCTCAGGTTGCTGTAACGTTGACAATGCCTGCTGAAATTCTCTCTTTTGTGACTTCATTTCATCATTCTTAGAAAGGCACTCTGGAGACTCATGTTCAAACTGAATCTTTCATATTAAAATGAGAGGTTTCACTGGCCCTATAAGATTGCTATTCTTGTTTTTCATGTTTCCTTGAGGGAATTATCTGTGGTTCTTTAGGGTTACAAACAATTTAACAAACAATGAAAACCTCAGCTCCTATTTATCTCCTGGAAGATTAAACCCTCTCCTTGTTTTCTTGTGGTTCACGTTGGTTATGTCCTTATTTTAGATTTAAGTACTGTACTTTCTCAAGTACTAGTCATGCAGTTCTCCAGAATAATGTAACCTTTGCTTTTTCTTTTGAAATACTAATAAACAGCAAAGGAAAATGAATGTGTGTAGTCATGTCTTGCTGTTGCTGACCTAAATGAGAAAAAATGTAAGGAGACAGGAAAAGCAGAGAAGGAAAGAGAAGGGAAGGAAAAGTGTACTGATACCACAAAGTGGTGAAATAAACTCTCTAAGACTCGTTTTGGAGTTTTAGAAAGCAAGGCATTCTTTATGCGACATCAGGGCACTCGGAGGAATAATTTCTCAAAGCAAAGTGCCGCTGGGGTCAGAGCAGTTTTCACTTAAATAGTCTGGTTGTTATACATATTCATTACATTTCTTAGAATACCATGCATATTCAAACTATTTATTTGGACTCATTTACATATGTGCATATTTATTAGGCACGTGCTCTTCATCCTCAGGGTGGTCGTAGAGGGTCTCCAGTGGTCAAATTCTGCTACAGGTGATGGAAATTTTTGTGTCCTCTGGATGAACTTCTCTTTAGGAGCATGCACAGTCTTAAATAATGCCTATTATAAGATTACATTAGTATCTTATCAGTGTTTTTTGACTATATGCCACTAAAACTTGTTTCACTAGACACTGTGGCCTTTTCTCTCAGTTGTTTTGGAGCCTTCTCTACCTAATATAGCAATTCAATACACACTGAAATTTCACTAGCTCGGGCTTTTCAGTTTTACCTATGAAGATAAAATGTATGGCTAATATTGAAGCAGTATTTCTATAAAATTAAGAAACGATGACAAAACTATTAGGGCAAAACTATGTTAATTCCATAAAATCAGAGCAATACTGTATTAGTACAGTTTCTTTCTATCTAAAGAAGAAAAATAATTTTTTACCAGTGAATTAGCAACCAGGAAAAGTACAGATAAACTGATTTACATTATATTTTCTGAGCTACTATGTATTGAGTCTCAGGCAGATTTCATCCAACAGTTTGTACTGGAGGAGAGTTTGTCAAGGCAGTGGGACAACATAGGGACAATCAGTAGCAATCTGGGAAGGCAATTTATCACCTACTGGCAGATTCTTTGATGGAAAGTTCATCCACTACTTTACTATCCATGCTCAGTAGGCATGGAAATAACTGCATCCTGGAGCTGTGACCACAGAGAAGGTCTGATACCCTCACTCAACCTCTGACAATATACAGCATTTTTGTGCACTTTCAGAGCACACTTGATGTAGTTCTAAGGCTTTATTTAAAATAAATCTAAACTTAAATGTCTTTATAATTAGTTTAACACAAGTCTGTGGGATAACAAAATGCCAACAAAATATACATCCAGTTAATGGAGCACAGGAGAACACCAGGGTTTCACACACAAATCAAAACACATCCTAATAAAACTCAATGGGAAACCAATTGTAATCACACAACTTAATTCTAGTCCTGAGATTAAAAACAGGGAGAAAACACACAATTCATTAATTCCTGCAGGAAACCAACTCCAGATTCAGGACTTTAAAGGGAAAGAAAAAAAAAAAAAAAAAAGAGAGAGAGAGAAGTGGGACAACAGAATCTGGAGTAAAATATAAACAACAAATTTTTAATAAAAATACTACTTCTGAAAAATAAAAATTACTTCATGCTGAATGTTGTATTGGGTCAACATTTACACTGTTTCAAATTTTCTTATCCTTATGGACTAAAAAATCAGATATCTTTATACAAGGAACTTTATTCAGTAGCTTTAAAATGATCTGCTCTCCCAATGGTTAAAATTGACACACATTTATGAAAGATGTATACAGAAACTCAAATATTAATGGAACAGAAAATGTAAACAATACACCTCACATTTTGAAAGATTAAGTTAAAAAACATATTAATCTTGCTCAGTTTTGAGGGTCAGAACTTTTGTCTTGGTTTCCACTCGTTTCCTCATGACTCTTCTTGTCGCCTGGTATTCAAGTGAAACATAAATCAGTGTTCAGTTCAGAGATTTCAGTATGGCTGGGAGGTTTATCCTACCAAAATACAATGACAAATATTAGGCAGCATTGTATATTTGTGTCTAAAGCCTAGGATGTGTTGTAGGTCTTTTAAATGTATATAAACACAAAATAAAATGTCATAGAGAGCTCTGAAAAGTGAATACTGCATGACATGTAAGCAACAAAATCCCCTTAAACTGTTTGCCAAAGACACAAAAATCATTTCTTAATTGCATCCCTGCTTTTTTATACACAAATATGAAATTACAAATTCTTTGCATGTTGTTAAGGCCCTCTCATCAACACTTTTTTCCCCTGTTCAATCTGCAGGATAAAACAAAGAATTAATTTGGGAAGCCTAGGTCCAAAAAGGATTTGAACTTCTGAAGAGAATCTTAAAGTTGTGCAGCTCAGTGTGAGACTGAGCTTAAGAAAAAGCCCTTGTGCAGCTCAGAAAGTTCTTAAACTCCAAACTGCTTCTTAATAGAGTTTAAAATATCTACATGCAACTTCTGAGAATTTACTTCATGGGACTGGGAAAACCCATGTGAGATTTTAATGTACCTAAATTACACACCTAACAGGAGGAATGGACCATTAGATACCTATTTGTTAGAGAGTAGAACAGTAGAGGGTTTCATCTGATATTCTCCACCATAAGTGTATATATACTTTCTCTATAAATGTAGTGCGAGTCACCTCTACAGATCTTGGAAAATTGCTTGGTCCTCCTAAATTAGGATGCACACCTCTATCAATTGATCCAAGAGGGTTCAAGAGAACAAATCAGGCAGCAAACTGTCAAGGTGGCAAAAGAGTACAGGAGAAGGACAAGTGATCAGCTATTCTAACCAGACCTCAATCGAGTAATTTCTGCTGCTGGTAATGCTGAGAGCAGAAAAACACAGAGGCTTTCTTGTCTCCTCTTTGTACATTTCCCTCCCTGCCAATCTGTCAATAGTGCTTTGGGTTGTGAAAGTCCTGTTTTAGATGGAGCCCTAAATCCCTCTAGCATGAGCTTTTTGACTATGACCTTGAAAGCTCTCACATAAGCTGTTATCCAGAAGGAAGCTGGGATTTACAAAATAATGTAATCTGCTTCTGCCTGCTGGTGGCTGTGCTGTTTTTGGAATTACAGCCCTGAAGCTTGTCCATCCATGTGGGGTTATTGCCTTATCCCCACATCACATAAATTCACCAGCTTGGTAACACCTATCTCACAAAACACAGCATTCACAATCTAAGTAAAAAATGTAAAAACCAAACAAATGACAAATCAAAAAAAAAAAAAAAACCCAGAAAAATTACAAAAACAAAACAAACAAACAACAACAACAACAACAAAAAAAAAAAAAAAACAAAAAAAACAAAAAACCAAACAGAATCCACCAAAACAAAAACCAACAGTGAAACCCAAAGGTTAACAATTACCTTATTTCTCTATTGAAAGCCCAAATCATCTTCAGCTAATTTTCTGTAGAGAGATAAGATGTTCAGATATTCAGGAAAGACATTCAGTATAAATCACAGAATGATAGGGTAACTCAGATTGGAGGGGACTTTAGGAAGTCTCTAACCAAAACTTCTCAAAGCAGAGGCACACTGTAAGATCAAATCAGATTACTCAGAGCTTTATACAGTTGGGGAAACCTCTAAGGATGGAGACACTGAAAAAAAAAAAAACCTTTCTTTGGGCAACTTTCTCCAGTGCTTGGTGATCCCTATAGCAAAAACTTTTCTCTTTATATCCAGTTGGGTAGGCACTCTTGTTGTTTATGACCACTCCCATTCCTATGAATATCCATTGTCTCCTGTCCTCCTACTTTCCACTGCTCTGAATAGCTTAGCTCTTTCTTCCCAATGAAATTTTTTCCTGGTATTAGGAGGGTGCTGTTCAGTTCCCCCAAAGCTTCCTCTTCCAGGGAAGGGAAGGGAAGGGATAATTCTGTTTGAATGGCTCACTTATTCATGAAGGGAAGTCCAGGGAAGGGAAGGGAAGGGAAGGGAAGGGAAGGGAAGGGAAGGGACTGATTCTCAGGACTGATGTATAGGACTATGAGTTAGCATAATACAACTAATGTAAACTTATTAAAAAAAAAAACACTTATGAGTTTGTAAGATTCTGTAAAAGCTATCACAGTAGGATGCGATAGCCCCTTAGGTTTCACACTTAGTCTCAGATCTCTGCATGTCTTGTATTGAAAAATAGGTATGAAACCATATTCAACTTAGGAAAAGTACATCTTCTATAAAAACCTCGGTGCATAGAATCATAGAATCATAGAATGAC
>NW_010127365.1:4641-10677 GCF_000699245.1 Pterocles gutturalis | reverse complement strand
CATTTTTCTTTCTTTTAAAAAGGCGGTTTAGCTATGACAGGTAATTTGGCACATTTCTAGTTGAAATGTGCCAAATGATTTGGCAGATATTTCGCATGCATCTGAAATGGGAGCACCTGCTGCTGGCCTACAGGGAGGCTGGGGATGGAGGGGCGGGGATTTTATTATTTGCTAATTACAGGCCCTGTAAAAAAACTCTTGCGTTGGATGTGCCAGCCGGCCCCTGCGAGGGGACGTCTGTCTTCCCAAAGACGTGCTGAGCCGCTCCCTTGAAAATAATTTTCTCCCAGGTGCTGGGATCTTTTCAGCCACCTTAGCTGACTCTGTCACCTTGTGAAGATGAGGAGTGTGATTGATCCGGTATGTCAATCACACTGTGTGACTGTGTTTGTGACTGAACCATTATGTGGCAGATACAAGCCAATCCAATGCACGCGTAATAGTGGAAGTTCATAAAAATTGTACCTCGTGCTCTGGGGACTTCTCTTTCCTTTTTATGGACCCCCAAGGGGTCTGCTGAATCCTAAGCTGAAGATAAGAGAGGGATCCTGTTCACAACAAAAACTTTATTAAAATATATATAGATAGATGATAAAGGAATTTATGAGATGACTTAATTGCGAGCGTACCAGGCTTCTGTAATTAAACCAACTGATTTCCCAGGATTCAACTTAGGCAAGATTTTCAGACTTGGAAAAGAACTACAGAGGTTTTAGAGAGGTTCAAATAAGTAGTTATAACTTGAAGCATGTGAAATCGAATATGAATGAAAATTGTGCTCTGAAATCTCCTTTTCCTGATCAGGTAATCTTTGTGGTTTGAAAAATCAATTAAAAGTGGGACTTAATGCAGACAACAGTCTAGCCTACATGTCAATAAGCAGTTTGGCAACTGAAGTCACATACATTGACAGAAATAGTACCAGTGTCAGTCCAAACCCAGTATGGAATATGAATGTGATAACATTTGACAAAGCAAGGCAGGGTTTGCTCCTTTCTTCCTGTCCACAAATCTAAAGACCAGACAAACAGCCAAAACTGTATTACGTTTTTAACCTAACTAACTAACTAACTCACCTTCATGTTTCCCGCTTTGAGTCATAGCTTTATCTCTGTCTTAGAATCTATTAACTTCATGAATGGTTTGGAGGTACATTTGATTTTTTCGTAGCTCCTACCAGTGACACCTTCAACAAAGTCTAAGGTCTATTTTTAATTATAAATATTTATATTTTAATTATTTGATTTGTATTTTAATTAACTTTATTTATATTTTTGTTTATATTTATTGCATACCAAACCAAAACCAAGAGTCAGCTGAAGAGAGCACAGGGGAAAAGGTGAGCAGCAAGACCAAGTGGTGAGGAACTGTCTGTTCGTGACAAACTCCCAATGCTCATATATGGGGCTACAGGATGGAGGGAGTCCCTGGGTGCAGCAATCTGTGCAGAGTCCAGACCCTGTGGTACCAAGCTGGGGTGTTATTCATGCTCGAAAATCAAACAGGATCACTTCTGATAGCATCTCTCATATTTTCGTGACACATCTGCTCTTTATAAATTATGTGCTGACCCAAAATGCCTTCTGTGAATGTCTACAGAAGATATCTAAGAAAAATTAAGATTTCCATCAAAGCAAGCAAGTGTGCAAAATCAAATTGATCGTGTTTGCTTGTTCAAAACATTTTCTTATCCATTGCCAATGACGAAGTCCTGTTCTGGAAAAGCCTTTGGGCACACACTTATCCCCCCCAGCCAGCACAGACAGCAGCTTGAATCGTAGGGGCAAAATGCTGCACTGGACACCTCTGTCTGCTCTGGGTGTCTCATGGGGTGCCAGACCTGGCCCCAGGGATGCCCTGCCAGCCCTGGGCACCAGGGACCTCCTTGCGGATGGGGCTGGACCAGGGATGGGATGGACAGTCACCATAAGCTGGCAGTGCACTGCTGGCCCTGACAATGCTTGATTATTTTTCTCTGGTTGTTCGCTCTCTCTACTCTCCTGGGAGCACTGAAAGTCTGCGCCTATAAATCTTTCAAATTGAGTAGCAGGAAACCAGGTGTAATTTCAGGCTGTAAAAATTTAAAATGGTAAATGCCGCTCATTAGAAACCCTGTAACTCTTTCCAATAGTTGGAAAGGTTAGAAATAAGGGATTTGATGCTATCTGCGTGGCAAGAGATATTTCTTTTGTTATTTTCACAAGTGGATTTAGAGTTTATGTAGTGTCAGGCCAGAAAAATGAGCCAGCCACAGAGATTAAGAGCAGCCCTGCCTACAGGAGACACATCTCCAGTCTGTCCAAACCAAGGTCCCTCTCTTGGTGTAAAGGGGATGCTTGGAGGAGTACCTGAAAATAAGTTCATTTTCAGTTCAATAATAGGCTGCTAAAAAGATGCCAACCATATATATCCAGTCAGAGTTAGGACCACAGGCTTATTTAATATAGCAAGTCAAAAGAAACAGTCTGCAGGCAGCAAAAAATTCCCCTTTTTCTTGAGGTCATCCATATCTGAGTTAGAGGTTTGAGGGGACACAACAGATTTCCAAAGCTCTAAGCACCAAAACTGAAATTTCTTGTCCAGTTTTGTCTTGAGGGCAACCTAGCAGTTACTCTTCATGCTCTTCTTCTCCCATAGGTACGCTGGAAACTAATACGTACTTCTAGTAGGCAGCATGCGACAAGAAAAGACAGAGATGCAAGCTGTGTTGTAGCATGCAATAGCATACTCTTTGGTTAGCTATGTGCTGTGAGAATACAGTACCAATTCAAAAAAAAGATTGAGAGTGGGGTGTAAAGAATAGCTCTACAGACAGAGGAGGACCATCAGATACCCACCACCAACATCACCCTTCCTCATGTATTGTGTAATGTAATTAGTCTTTCCTCCTGATGTTACATTATGGGAGAGGAAATTATTGTTTTTACGGTTGTGGACCTGGAAGAAACATGACCTGAATTACTACTGATCTACACTATTAGTAAAAGAATTTCAAGCCCCATTTTACAGTATTTTCAGTCTCTTCACCTAAGGTAAAGGAATTTTTCATTATTTTATATCTCACCTAACACTGAGGAGCTGGTGTGACTGATCACACTTCTAAGAAAGAAGAGGATGACAGAGGTGCAACACACTCTCTTAGCTTTTTAATGATGATAAGGTGAGTTTTCTCTGAAGTCTCCCAACCCATTAGGATACCCAAAGCCCCTGCTTCATCCTTTAGGAAGGCTTCAAACTCCATTCTTCTCTTAAACTTCAGCCATACCAATACATGGATTAAAAAAAGATCAAGTCTTCATCAGGACCTGAGGCAGTGCTATGAGTCTGAAAGAAAGCGGTACTCAGGGAGCAGGGAGCTGTGATCAGTGCCTGGCAGAGGCTCCTCATCCAGTGCAGGAAAATCCTCTGAGTTGCTTGGAACTTGATTTCCACATGAGAAGCATAGGTTTGATCCAATACCCACAAAAACCTGTAGGAGTTTTATTTGGTTTAATGGGAATACCATCAATCCCGGGAAAACTGCATTGGGTTTGTCTTGCAGTAATTTATGATAGTGTATACATCAGTTACGAATACAATCTATAGTTCTTTGAATACATTCTATTTTTTTTTTGCTTTATTTTTATTTCAGGTTTTCATAATGAAAAGAAAATAATTAACATTTGTGAGGAACCTGAATGTCAGAACTCTAAATATTTCTGCTGCTAATTTTTAAACAGTTGTTTTCACTCCACTTGGGAAACAGTGAAGTAATAAAAATTATATCTTCCTAATTATAGCATCTGAACAGGATTTAAGATTATGACCTTGAGAGAGTCGCAAGGACTAGGTCATCTGCACCATTTTACTCATTCCTTCTGCATTCTCTCTGAAGCAAATTATGCGTTTTATTATTATTTTTCTTCTTGATAAAATCTCAAGACTGATAACAAAATAGCTAGAGAATAGTGCCTGATGGAATTTCATAACTATTTTAATTTTCCTTCTCAGGATAAAGAGTGAAAAGTGTCATTGAATTAATCCATTCTTGAGAACATCTTAAAATTATAACGAGGACAAACTGGTACAAAATGTATTCATTCTCACAACTTCTTCATGATTGTAACCAGAATAGCAAATGGCAAAATGTATTAATTCTTATAATAAAAATGTAATGAGGACAGTGGATGGTGCAGGATGAATTAATTGTAGTGTCAAACTTATAACTGTGAGGCATGGTATTGTTTGAATAACGTACTGCATTTGTGTAGAAAACAAGTATGATACAAAAACTGCTGTAGACGTGCTAGAAAGATACCGATCTGGTCATGCCGTTGTATTAAAGTAGTTCCTTTTTTAGAAACAGAGTGGATTAATAAATGTTAAAGAATTAAAAATTTGGTCCAATGTTTAGTAGTCTTAATACTTCACAATCCTATTAAAGCTGAAACAAGAAAAAAGTCTGTCTGAAGTGGAAAGTCTGTAATGATGGATGCCAGTAAAGAAAACACCAAACCTGGTGAAGAGGCAGTGAGTGGGATGGAAACAATGTCCACGCTGACCTTGTGGGTACTGCTGGCACAAGGAGCTACTCCAGTTCAAGGGCAAAAATTCACCATGGTTTGTGGTAGACTGGACTAGGAAGTCCATAACCTCCTTTTACCTGGGTCAGGCTGCCAGGTGGCCTTACAGCCCACCAAAATGTAGGATTGGCCCAGGGGAAATGGTCAGTGTGTCCATGAATTCAGCAACTATTTTCCTAGCTCTTCAGTGTAAGAAATGGTTGTGTTCACCAACACCTTCCTTCCGCTCTTGTGACATCCCCCATCAGAGCAGCTCCAGGCAAGTCTTCAAGCTATTGTGCAGCAAACACCCACCTCTGCTTTAGTACAGTGCGGCTCAAAGTGCAGGTCTGCTGTATGGTGCAGGTAGCTCTGGCTTGTCTCTGCACACACTGGGGTGCCTGTACAGTGGATGCAGCATCACGCAGGGATGCTGCTGCTGCAGATGCTGGGGGCTGCCTGCTCCCACACGGGACAGCAAGGGGCTGTACAGCCACTAATGAAACCTCTTGCCCTGCAGGATTACTTAGCCTGTGATCAGTGTCATCCTGACACAGCTATGCATACACACCGTTTCTATCCTCAGAGCCAGCTTGTAACGCTGACGATGACCCAACCATACGTGCCGAGGAATCCCTGCCTGGAATGATAATGCACAGCTCTTCATTTCTGTTGTCAATCGTATTTTACCTCAGGAGTTAGTGAAACACCACAGTGGTGAGGAAGGGGCAACGTGGAGACTAAAGCATTTGCCTGTTGGGCTTGGGAGGGAGATCCCAAAATTATGAGTAAAGGGATGAATCCCAAAATGATCTATTTCCATGAAAATTTATGAATCCAGCACAGTCTTAAACTCCCTTCAGGGTATGCACAGTTATCATTCCATGAAGAGAAAGGAGTTAAAATTGTTGTCAGTGTCTCATTGCAGGAGTTTGAAAGGTAAGAAACACTTCTCCCCCTGATCAGGGCAAGAGGAGTTTGTATTTGTGTGTATGCGTATCCATGTGGTTTATAACTGTAATAGGTTGGTGATAACCATTTTATGGCAGAGGTAATGGTGTTCTTATCAACATTAATGGAAGGCCAGTCGGTCTGACTACTGTAAAAATCAAGTTATTTCTGCTTTTAGTGCTGCTTTGAGTAAAATCCTTAATGTTCAGTCACCTACAATGAAGCAGATAACTTAGCTTTTAAAGATGGTTTAATGATAAAGAGAGTTGGAAACTGGCTTACAGATTCCCCTACAGGGCTCCCACAGTGCCAGTGTTGTAATGATCACTTTTTAGAGAGCTGGCCACCTCTAGCATTCGCTGTGCTGCACGAATGCCAATTGTAATTAAACACGTTAAAAATACTTTTCACAGCTTATTCAGGGTGACAAATACTTCCTGTTCTGCAAACCTGTGAAAATTAAGGCAGTTCTCCTCACATTTTTTTTTCCCAAAGTACTGTTTTCATTTTAATGAGTTAGAATAATTTTGCAGAGTTTTGTTCA
>NW_010127365.1:0-4610 GCF_000699245.1 Pterocles gutturalis | reverse complement strand
CCGTGCACCAAAAAGGGGGCCGTTGTTGTCCCAGTTCTGTAGTGGAGTTGCTGAGTCACTGCAGCCTGCTGACAGAGCCCGCCCCTGCTCTCAGCTTGGCATCCAACTGAGCCACTTGGTCCACGAGAACAACTTTTCCTAATTAGCCATCACTCTCTCTGTTGACAGGTAAAGGACACCTCTGTTGTGAAAATGACATTAGGTGAGGAAGAGACAAATAATGGGAATAAAATAGTAAAGTAATGCTAAAGAGGGAGGAAAGTCACCCAGCACAGGCCAGGCTGTGAGCAAAGGCTGGTGTGCTGAAGTTATTCAGCTGAAGTACCAGCAGCTGTACCATGTGCTGCTCAGCAGCAGAGTGGGCACACATGCAGTGAAGGAAACACTCGTGCTGCCTTCAGCCACGAACAGGAAGCACGTGTGGGTCATGTGTAGGTGAGATGCACTATGGGCTACATCAAACAGCCAGCCAGGTGCTCCCCACAATGTTAACCTGACCTGCTCTGCCAGGGTGACCAGGCTGCACAGACTGACCATCTGACCTCACAGCTTTAAGTGAGGATTGATTTCATTACTCTCAAACAACTTTCTTAGGACAGTGCTGATTATCTGCCTCTAAAACACATTTCTATGGCAGTGATGTGAAAATAGCTGGGAGATTGGCAACATCATTCCTACTAGACTTGCTGGTCTCATGTATTGTATGACAAGCCCATGACCATAAAGGCTGCTCTGTTTCTGCTGCACTATGCATATATGAATTATGATTTTGGCCTCATTATCTCTTCATTCACCCCAGTCCAGTAAATTTTCCCAGACAATGAAGTTCTTGTGTTCCCTGTACTGTGAGTTAATTAAATTGATTCGATGATGTGACTGTGGTAGCGTTAGGCGGTCCGTGATGGGTGGTACTGGTCTCTCCCATCCAGTGTTCTGAGGTTAGGGAAAAAATTCAGCCTGCTCTATTACAGCCCATCAAGAAATTTAATTTTGGAATCACTCAGGGCAAAACCTATAATTAGTTTTTCAATATTTTTTTTTCTGAGAATGTCAGAATTAACATAAAGGTTATCAGGTGTGAACATGGGTCAAAGCTTCAGAAACGAGGTCTCATACTTGCTACCTTGAGAAGTTCCTCCTCACCATTTTCCTCAGAAGCAACAGGGAACATCAACTGGTGCCATGCAATATGTCATTTTAGAAGGCTCTTAAAATGTAACAGGAAGTCACTGGTGATGTATAAAGGTGAATACTGATGCAATCTGCTCACACAATGGTTCTAGGATCCCCTGACGATGGTCCCAGTGACTGCAGATTAAACCATGAAGCAAGGTCTCAGGCCCTCCACACCTGAGGTGCAGATCTGTGCTTGTCAGAGTGTTTACAAAGTTCTCATGTTTTTCTGAGACAGTTTGGCTCATCACAATTGGTTTTTAAGCACCTGTGATTCTTCACTTACAGTACCAGTGTAGCTATGAAAGAATTGATTTTCTCTCCATGATAGTTATTAGTGTAATTCATGCCTTGGTTTTAAGTGCTAGATCAAATTACTTAGTGTATTATTTTGTGCGTCATCCCATGATAGAGAAGTCCAGAAAGGTACCTGTATGCCTGGCTCCTCCAAAAAAAGAGTGGCTCAAAGATAATTTGCTAAACAAAATTTTCTTCTGTTCTCGAAGTGTATTTTTAAGAAGCAGAGGGCCAAAAAAGTATAGTATGTAAGTGAATGCAAATCAGGCAAAATGAAAATTATTACACCTCTTTACCTCCAGAATAACTGGGCATCTCACCTCAAATAAATTGAGTGGTACGGTCTTTTTTTTAATTAACACCAGCATTAACATTAAAATGGAAAATGCTGAACCATAATTAAGAGTTAGCATTTATCCATCTTGCAGGACAGAGAACAAAGGACAGGATCTGCTGTCTCCTCTTGTGGGTCTCTCTGCTTTGCATCAGTCTGGGCTCTTCACCCCAGCCAGCACGACCAGGCAATCACAAAGGTGAGCTTCAAGCTGCCCCTGAGCAAAGTTACATCCTACAAACATCCTTGCTGCTACTGCCATCTTCTATCTAGGCTGAAAAGATCTGTCCTGCCACTTACACCTGTGTATCCTCCAGCCTCACCACTGGCTTCAGAGCTGCTGTGGGAGAGGGAGGCCACGGGGTGAAACAGGGAGGTGAGCCTATGAAGGGAAAAGGAGTGCAGTGCAGGCAGAGAAGAACTGGGCACTGATTTTGCCATTGAAGACCCCTTGATGTCCCTGTGTGTAGCCTCATACCCTGAGGCTGGAGCACAGCAGGTACTTATAAGTCAGCAGAAGGTGAGAAGCTGCCAGACGGCTGCTCTGGAAGAGGCAGGGAGGAAAGGGTTGCGTGAAGCCCAGGTCTATTTTCAGGCTGTGAACAGGGATGCAGGACCCAAACAGCAGAAAGACCAACAGTTGCAAGGGTGCTTTTAGCTAGTCTAGCCATAAGCTTGAGCGTGAATGCTGCTTAAAAATTGGTGTTTGTCTGCGTAGTCTTTTGCAGTAGGGGCCAGTACAAAAAGGCAGTGTCTTGTCCTTGCTGCCAGACCTCTGTGCCCCTGCCCCAGAGAACTGTAGCTGCTGCATCAGCTGCGTCAGCTCCTGCTCCGGGCTCTTCTCTTGTAGCCCAATGTCCATACAGAACTGTGCCTGTGGTGTAGAAGTGAGGTTCACAAGCCATATCCTGGGATGGGGATGACTCTTGTGAGAGAAGAGTCAGAGTGTGAACAGGTCTGTCCCTTTTTACACCTCTGCACCCCTGCCATGGTCCCAGCCTGGTGTCCCCACACTGACCAGACTCATCATCCTGGGACCACAGCAGGGACCAGGAGAAGACAAAAGTCCTTCTCTCCCCCAGTCATGCTCCCTCCTCCCCACTGTGTCAGGACAGGGTGGGTGGGTGGCAGTTACAGTGTGTGGCTGTCTACAGATCCCCCATGCCCTGGGAGGCCGCTCGCTGGGGTGGTTAATCCAGACAGCTCAGTCCTCTGCTGCCAAGGCCCCAAAGCTCGTATGGCCAAAAGCTGGTGTAACATGCTGGCACGGCATTGCTTCTGCAATGGCAACCTCTGCCTGTGGCTGCTGAGGGCTGCAAGCTCCCACTGCGTGGAGAATTGTCCTGACCCTGCTCTCATGTTGTTAAGATGAAGCAGACATGCTGCCCTGACAGAGTCTGGTCCTTCCTGACAATCCCTTAGGTAAATGCCTTGTACCTAATCAGTTAATTAATTTTAGAATAACCTGCTAAAGAGTACATAATGTATTCCCATCACAGCTAAATGTCATCTCCTGTAAAAACAAAGGTATTTCAGCAAATAAAAACCCTGTAAAAATACCACTTGGGAAAGTATATTTTTAAACTTCCAGTGATGTTTATTTTTGAAGCCCTGAAATTTAATTCATGTGTTGAATAAATAACCTTCACACATCTTATCTAGTTATTATTCACATCACAAATGGTAACATGTTCTGTTCTTTTGCAACGTCAAAAATAACCATGGCCATCCCTTTGGACACTGCATGGCTGTGCCTTTCCCTGTAGGACAAAGAGATGGTGAACACAGAAGAGGGGAAATGCATGGTGAACACAGAAGAGGGGAAATGCATGTCACACCATGACTCCTGAGAAACATGTGTCATGCTTTCTGTTTCAGCATTGTGATACAAAGCAAAATGGATTCATAACAAAGGGACCTTTTTGATGAATTGTTGCCATAATGTGTTACCATAAGGTTTGCCAGGATTGGTGTCCTGTCAGTGGCAGTTGTCTTATAAAATATACCACAATTCTAGCAAATATAGGAATTGTCTGCGCACAGCTGAACGGTAGTATGAATACATATGAATATATATATGTATGAATATATAAAATGCTGTTGATGATGTAGAGCATTTGGGTAGCAGTAAATAAAGCTGTCCCTTTAACCCTTCTGCTTCCTAGGTAAATAATACAAACACCCAGTATGCATAAGCAACGTTGAAAATGTCTGTGGCACCAGTAAGAAACATAGCTTCACCACAGGGATGTTTGCAAGAAGGGATAAAAATGGAACTGGGAAAAAGGGGGAATGGGAAAGAGCTGTGCAGACCAGCTATCCACATCTCCAACAAGTCCAGTGAGGTCAATAGTGGTGGCTGTTCACAACCTCCACAGCCCAAGTTGCTGCCTTATGGCCACCTCTGCAGAGCATGCTCCTAGGCTAAAATAGAAGCTGAACTACATTGTGTGGACACAGTATCCTTCCTCTTTAGAAGCAGGAGGCACCTCCACGCTGTGCAGCCACAAAGCCACAAGCCAGCTTTGCTCAAGGCACTGCCAGCAGTGTAGCTGGGGCTGTGGAGGAGTCATTGTGGCTGGTGAGACCCGTGCAGGAGATGAAGGAATATCTGTGGGACTGATCTGTGTCGAGCTGCATCCACCCACAACTGCAATGTTTGCAATAACCAAGCTGGCTTTTCTAAAGCTAGCTCAGGCCTGTCTGTATGAACTGCAGAACAGAAATTGCCTGCGGCAGCTCTACTTCAAGGTATTTATCTGTCAGTGTTTTCCAGCTCATAATCACAGAATCACAGAATCACAGA
>NW_010127364.1:286-1835 GCF_000699245.1 Pterocles gutturalis | reverse complement strand
AAACCATTCTGTGATTCTATGAAAAGCTTCTACTTCTACTTAACACCTCAAGTGTCAAAAAAACCTGAAGGTTAAATTAATCAATTAACATGGAAAAAATAATGAGGCTGCTAGAAAATACAGTAGAAACACCATTAATTTCCTAACTGATCTATGATTTGTAGACTTCATAAAAGGACTACAGTTAGCCCAACTACTTTACTTTTATAATAAACCATTATAGCATTCAGGCTTCACCTGAAATCAAGTTGAAAGAGAAAGGGAACAATGTTTTCTTAGAAGAAATAGCCTGTTCAACTGAAGCATCCATGAAAGAAAAATTTGGCTGCACATGACAAATTCTCTAAAGATGAAAGATCCTGGACTTTTTTTTCTTATTTTTTAAATTAGACTTCTAGAGAGCTCTGACCTCAGAACACAGCATGGTAAAACTGGCAGGAATGTGGCAGCAGGGTAATTCACTATTTATTTCCCGTATCAGCCAAAGCAAAGAGTGAGTTACCTTTGAACTCTTGCCACATATGTGCATCTGATTTGCTTCATCTAACAAGCCTTTCTGAGAAGCATATTGTAAATGCTGAATGCAGCAAGCTGTGAAAAAGGGTAAGCATCTTACCCCAGTGATCCCAGCATTTTACAGGTCCTGGGATACAACATTGCATTCTCTAAAGAAACAGCAATTGGAGAAGCTATGCTTAAGGACTAAAGAAGCAAGGAAAGATGTTGTCTGTAACAATAGCAGTGATAATCTGAGTCCTGAATTGGACTACCTGTTGATTACCTGTAGAAATCTTTCCATTACACATGAAGCTCAGAGCTGGATTCTCAGCAGGGCACATTATTATGGCCACACTTCAGGCTGCCATACTTAAGCTGACACCGTATGTGCCACATCAGGTTTTAACTAGCTTACCCTCTACACAGAAACCCAACCAAATGGAAAATAGAAGGTTCTCTCTTCAATATACAGTATCAATGCATGCAGCTAATTAAATATGTGGTATTTAAACCACACTTGGGAAATAACTTCTCATTTATCACTTAGCCCCTGATCCAGCCAAATCCAAAAACCTCCTCCGCACCTAAAAACTGCACCAATGTTAAGGCTGTGCATGACTTCTTTCTGGGAAAGGAATGCTATGACTAAACAGGTTAGGTGAAGACCTAATCTAGGCAGGTGAACAGGCTGTGAAAATGGAGTAATATTTACGCTTATCAGAACTGGGGCATTAAATGCTGAGTATGACAGTCGGTCTAGACTACAGTGGACCTTTAAGAGCAAATCTAAACCACATTATTTACACTTTCAATTTGGTGACAGTGAACTCAAAGTGCTTCATCAGTCCCTCTCAGGCATTGCCCGTAAATGTCAATCACTGGAACAGCCAAACTCCCCTGTACTGTCACAAGGCCTGCGCCACCGCTCCTGCGAGGTACAGCAAACCCCCAGTTCATTCCAAGTGGAAGCTGACCGATGGCTTACCACCCCTGCGCTTGACATTTCCCAAGAGCTGGCAGGGGACAGGATCAGCCACACGCCCCTACCCAG
>NW_010127364.1:0-255 GCF_000699245.1 Pterocles gutturalis | reverse complement strand
TGACTGCAGGGAAAAAAGCCACAGAAGAGCGAAGGACGCTCAGACGCCCTGCCGGCAGCAACAGGGGGGCTGCGCAGAGGCCACCGACAGCTCCCCGGGATAAAACACCTCATTTTGCACATCGCGGCGCTTAGTGAAAAGTCCTTCTGAGGAAGCCTCAGGTGGGTACCAGAGGAGTTTTGGCCTGCAGGAGGCAGGTTTGTGAGAGGGCCCCATGAACGCCCCCAAAGCAGGAGCCGGGACCGCGCAGGTGCT
>NW_010127363.1:0-37916 GCF_000699245.1 Pterocles gutturalis | reverse complement strand
TTTTCTTTTTTCTTTTTTCTTTTTTTTCCGCCTTTTTCTGCCCCCCCCTCCCCTTTCCCTTGCACAAAGCCTGAGAGTTGTTCTCATCTTCCTGGGAATTTGCTGCTTTGTGGCATGAAAGAAGAGCACAAAGCCCCACTCGTCTCTTCTGCCTGCATCCAGCCACCCCTCCCCTCCCTTGTTGCCCCAAATTCTCTCCCCCTTGCCACTCACACACCCATGCCTGAGCCCAGCAAGGTGCTCCTCTACAAAACACACGGGCACATGCAGATATATGGTAACCGCACAGCAATTCGGGGACCAAAACCAGATCTGTTTCGGGGTTGTTTTTCATGGAAAGCTCCCTGATTTTAGTCAAACAGCACCTGTGCTCAAACCACTGTGGGCCTGGAGGAAGGGAAAAAACACCCCACTTCAGCAAGCAAGAATGTCAAGCTGAAAGCAGTGCGGGCTTGGCTGTCTTTTTGAGATGCCACTACATGCTTGCCCTCTTTGTGCTAATACTGGTTGAACATTGCTTCCTGAAAAGCATGGTTTTCCGAAGGCTGAAAACACAGAGCCAGAGATCTTGCACATCGGACTTCAAATCAAAGGTGTCAGGTCTGAGTAGTGTACAGAGCTCAGCAGTGCTGAGGGATGGCTGGGTGCAACAGCAATATCAACCAGATTATAAAGCTTCTGGGGTTTGTTCAGAGTGAGTTTTGACACATACAGTCACAGCACAGCATCCCAGCCACGCTTCCCTTCTGGGAGCGTGAGCATCCCATTGTCTTTCCCTCTCTCACATGTGCACAGACACACTCTTTTCACCCCCAACACCAAACGTGTGCTGTTTTCCCTTCACTTCTCCTGGGTGCTTGCAGATTCAAGCATGAAATCTCTACCAACAAATGCTTTTTACATGCTCTGCTGTGTGGTTCTGCTGTATACACTTATGCCGTAATTGCATCCCTTCCCTGCAACTCCCTTCCTCAGATGAGCTCCCTGCTCTCTTAGTCAACGCATGCACACAATAAACATTTCATGCTGTATAGCTGTGCCCAGGTAACCCACATATAACTCACAGATACACGTACATCTCCACTTTTTAAGCACATAGGCATTGACTGCACTGAAATAAATTCATAATACAGACTGTGTATATACAAGCACCTTTTCCACACAGTCCACACAACTTCAAGAATAAATATACTCGTTTCCTTTCTTGCACAGACACACATGCACACACTTGCTTTCCTTTCTCTGGAACAGACAAGCCTTTGTTGTTAGGCTGTCTCTGCTCCTCTGGTCTTTCTTTCTCCCCTGGTTTCTGACTCTGTTTTCCCTAATGCCTGTCTCTCCCGCTTGTTCAAGCTGTCAACTAAGCTGCAAGGTGCTTCAGATGAGCTGCTTGAAATCATGTTTGTCCTGGACCTTTTCCTGGGGCGACGTGTGGCTTGTTAAAACAGGCTCCATGTGTGCTCATTCAGTGAATCCCCCCTGCCCCATTTTAAGGGTACAAAGTGCAGCATTTTGATGAAACATTGTCCCCCAGTGAGACGCTCAGTGTTGCAAGGGCGAGGGACTGGGCTTCTCCTCGGGGAGATGCAGTATCTCTTCCATCGCTGTTGCAACAGCAAAAACCCTGACAACTGCTCTTGCCAACACCCCGCTCTTGCCAGGACAGGCCAGGCGGCCGTATCCAGCCTGCCTAGGCTGGCCCACGCACCCTGGCCCTGGGCGATGCACAGCCGCCCGGTTCGTTTGACAAGTGGGTTGCTCATATGCAGGAGCTGAGGGAGCAGCAGAAAGCTTGGGTGCAACATGTTGGGGTGAGTGATGTGGGCTCTTGGGCAGCCAGGAGGGGTTTCAGGATGGCTTGCTGGCATCCGCAAAAGCTTGCAGCTTTTGGGAGAGCATTACTCATGGCAGAGGGTCCCTGTTGCTGGAGTAGGGACAGGCAGCCAGGCTATGCTGCACTGTGCAACATCAGGGAAGGGGAGGTGGTGAGGGTCTCCCCTCACCTCCATGCTGAGCGCTCAGCACTGCTCTCCGGCCATTCCTGGGGAGGTTTCTTGCACCTTGCAGCTGCATGGTCTGCTCAGGGCTCTCAAGACACAGCCTTGCCGGGGCTTTTGCAAATGATGGGCAGCCCTGGACATGGGGAAAGGGCTTTAGCCCCAGACAGATTTCAGGTGCTTTCCCAGCTGTGTTCTGTATTTAGGTAACAAGTTTCCTGTTGCTCACAGTGAGTTATCCTGGGCTGAGAGGCTAGGGCTGTAAGGAGGTGCAGGGGTGATACTGAGAGGTATGTATTGGCTCTGTGGGCTTCACCTGGTGAAAAACCAGTTTCTGGCTTTGTGCACCTGAATGATAGCACTGTCCTATCCTAGTGCTAAGGTGACATGCAGCAAAAGGGTCTGTCCCTCTTCTTTGTCTACACTGACACCAAATGTCTCTGTGTGTGCAGAAGGCTCTGCTGAAGCAGGATGAGTAGATGCCAACTGAGCTGAAAGGGATGTGGTGTGGCTCAATGTGGTCTGGGAGGGAGTTCTGCTTCTAGGGTGCCTCTTTGCCTCCCCTGGGGCCAGGCTCTGTGGTGCCCCTGAGGGCGGTAGCACCTTGCTCTAAACAGCCTTGAGGCCTTGAGAGTGACGCTGGTGGCAGACCCTTGGATGAAATGCATTCAAAGACCTCTCACTGAGAAGCTGGCCTCCACCGGCTTGTCCCAGCAGTGGTGTGCCAGCAGCCTTCCTAATGCTGCACCCCTTTTCCTCCCCTGCTGGTCTCTGTCTGCTGGGTCTCTCACTGGGGTTAGAGTCCTAAATTGGTCATATGCTCTTTGCTTTTTTGCCCTTTCTTATTCATTCTTTTCTATTCAGAACAGACATAAGGCAGGAAGTAATGTCCCACAGATGTCCTGCGTGTCCTGCATGGTCTTCTCAGGACAGCCAACCTTCTCAGAGCAGTGACACTGGTGCTACTTCTACTCGCTTCCTTCTTTTCATCCCTTCATCGCAACCTTGTGGTGAGTTACAGCAGTTATATTTACGGCTAACAGAGCCAAGTTTTTGTAACTTGTTTTATTTTTCAGCAAGCTTTCTCATCTTCTCAGGGGATGGGAGCTGATGCTGCCATGGTGGGGAGCATCTCTAGCTTGTTTTGCTCCACCGCTCCATTTGCCTCTTGCACAGGGTTCCCAGCCAAACCAAAGACAGGAGCTAAATGTATCTTGCATAGAGCAGTGGCTCCAGCTCCCCACCCCCAGCAGCTCGCTGACCTGGAGACCTCTGGGCATAAACAAAGCGCAGTGTTAGTGGAAAATTGGTGCAGCCCCCAGAAGGTCCTTAGGAAACATGTGAGCCCAGATGGAGCCAGCTGTTCTGTGTGAGAAGGCGAGAGGTTAGCCCAGATGATGCGGAAAGAAAGGCAAGACAGAAGTGGAGCACATTATTTGTCTTGTGGCCCAGAAGATGAGTGGTTTGGGCTGGATGTGGGTGAATGGCACTCAGCCACATTTTGAGGAGTGACCTCCAAAGCAAGTTGAAAGAACCATAGATGTCAGCTCTTGTGAAAAGGATGTTGGAAACTCCGCAGCCCCGGGAGGCTGATAGCACAGTGTATTTCTATTTGTAACCATTAGCTGGGTCTCTGCACAAGCTTACTGTTGCCTGCAGTCTTAGCTTCACAGTGCAAGGCACAAACCCAGTTGCATGCACCATCTGATGCACAGCTCCTCCATTTGTTTCTGGACTGACTTTGTGCGATAGATAAGCATCCAGACTACCCAAGGAGAGAAAACCTCCCCTGAATCTTGAGGAGGTGATTCAGGTTGAAAACATTATTTCAAACATAATCTGTATCCTGAGGTCTGGGCTGGATGTGGCTATGGTTACTGTGAAATGTGGGTGTTAAGCAGGGTCATTTGCTGGTGCTAATGAGGAGGCCAAAGCTTTTTAGCCTCCTTATGAAATCCAGTTGGGCTCTGCAGGTGTGTGTTGGGGGTAATCTGGACTCACACACTGAAAGCCCTCCCTCATACCATTGCCATGGCTTTGAGACTCAAAGCAGAGGGTGAGGCAGCATCCTCTTTGTGAAGTGAGTTGAAATGGTTCAGTTTTCCTTCAGAAGTTCCTGGGTGACTAGCCATGTTAACACAGCTGCAGCTGTGTCTCCACGGGGATGTTTTTTTTTCAAACTGAAACCACAAACAATTCCCTCAAAGATGCGCTGAGGATAAAAGTGATTATGCTGGAAGGAGCAGTGTTGTCACTTGAATGGTGCTTCGGCTCAGACCTCTTCCCTCAAAATTGGAGAACTATAGGATCAAAGCTTAATTTCAGCTAGAAGGGACACACCTGGAGGCCATCTAGTCCAAGCCCCAATGAACTCCTGAATGAAGGAGGTAAACTGTGAGGCATTGTTGTGTTGCTGAGTAGAGAAACTTTGGAAATAAATCTTGGCTTATTGAGATTCAGCGAGACTTTTGTGGTAATGTAAGAGGGGTCAGAGGTTTGGCTTGGTTGTGGATCACATCCAGACTCTTGGATGCCCACGTCACCCTCCAGAAGGGTTGTGCTGCTGGTCCAAGCATGATCCCTCACTTCATCATGGAAAACGTTGCTGCCTTTACTGTTCCCTGCTGTATCTGGCTGGGACAGTGTGCTCTGTTTCTGTCATTGTGGTTGTGCTCTCCTTGCTTCGTCTGGGTAAATAATTGCCTCTTTCCCCCACATGTCAGTGCAGTGAAGGAAGCACAAGGGCTGCATCACATGCTGCTTGGAACCCCCAATGAAAGGATGGCAGGAATGTGGTGTGTGGGGCAGGTACATGTGGACCCAGAAGCAGAGCAGCTGGGAGGAGGCCACCTTTGATGTCTGACAGCTTCATGCAGGTGGTGGTTTTGCCTTGCTGCTGCTGCTCCCTTCTTCTAACAGTGTCCTACACGCCTCTTCTCCCACCCTTTTGCAGCCAGGGGAAGAAAGGAAGGTGCTTATAAACCTGGCTCTTTAAAAAGCAAATGTTCCTGCTAGCTAGAAGCAGTCATGCCCCATCGTACCCTTGGTAGGAGGTGTATCGGGTCGCACAGAAGGTTAAAGCGTCCAGCGTTTCAGCTCCCTGGGTGTCTGAGCGCATGCTCTCAGAGGCCCAAACCCTTCCCCAGACCTCCCAGGTTTGCATGAGTTTGCAACTGTGCTTCCTGCTACTGGTTGGTCTGGACATACAAAGGGAACAAATGTTGGATGTTATTTAGCACTTCAGTCAGGTCGTGCTGCAGCCAGGAAGCGCAACGGTTCATAATGGAGAACATATGGGATCTCACGCCAACACCCTCACTCTCTCTGTCCTTGTTTCCCTGCCTGTAAAATGGAAATAATAATCCAGTACCTCAAAGAAGAGTTCTGTGGGTTGCTTAGCAAACTAAGGTTTGTGAAATGCTCACAGACCTTCATCCCGAAGGGGTGTCAGGAGGGTGTGGTGTTTTCAGTTGCAGGGGCATTGCCAGTCTGCCTCCTTCCCTTCCACCCGATGGCAAGGAGGTGCTGGGTGGCCCGTTTGAATGGCAGGCCGTGGTGCACAGGGCGCTCCGTGTCCCTGGACCACACGGGGACCTCTCGCGATCCCGCTGCAATGGGTGCAGACGTGGCAGTGGAGTGACCTGCCTGTGGTCATCTGTGCAATGGCCACCCCACAGCCCTTGTGGGGACAGTACTGGAGGCAAGATCAGTCCCACTTGGGGCAGGGGTGTTGGATGGTTTCTCTGGCCTTGTTGTCCCTGTAGCCCTCTGTGTCTCTTCCTCACTATTTGCGTGGAAAACCGGTGCCCTCCCATGCAGCTGTCCTTTACATGCTGGCTCCAAGAGCAGTAGCATTGAAAAAAGTCCCCACAGGTAAGAACATTTCCCCAGATAGTAATATAAAATAAAAGTCAAGGGACTATTTATTTATTTTTTCCTCCTTCACCTTTTTTTTTTTTTTTTTTTTTTTTTTTTAAAGTGAGGCTCTTTATTTTGCCTTCAAGGAAAGCAGTATTTATCTTTGTCTTAGAGCTGTTTTTAAAAAATAATTTTCCTTTTCCATAATGGCCTTTCTGAGGCAGATGAAAGGAACAGCCTTTAGAGAAGAGAGCTGGGTAAGGCAGAAACCCCTCCTCTTCCTCCTCCTCATCCAGGTCACTGCATCCTCGCTCCCTCCATCCCTTGCTCTTGGTATTGTTTTCTAGGGGAGAAGGACATCAGCTCCATGCTGTTTCCTGATTGACAGGCTCTGACACACACATGCCCCAGGTTGGTTGATTTTTTTTTTGGTGTTTTCTCCTGCTGAGCCCAACACACTGATGTGATGAGCTTGAGGCTCAAGACCTTTCAAGAGCAGAAGTCTGGGCTCCTGTCATGGAAAAGGTTCTCTCCAGCCTTCTGTGGCAGGGTTTGTAAGAAGTCCTCCTGGTGCCCAAAGCCACCTGAGAAGCAGGGTGCCTGAGCTGCGCTGTGACCGGTGGTGTTGGCATTTATCAGGGTGAGACCATGTCTCCCAGCATTTCAATATGGCCTAAAAACCTGGAAGCAGGAGCAGGCAGCACAATGAAATTATCCCTGAAACCTCAGTTGCCACTACCTGGCCAGGGAAACCAAATGTCTGGGAGAGGTCCTGGGGTGACAGTGCAAAAGAAGGTCCCTGTCAGCCCCCTGAGAGACAGGGATGGGGCCAGCACTGTTGCCAGGCCAGGGACTCATCCTGGCAATCCTGCACAATAGCTGGTGAAAATCTGTCAAAGCTGAGGTGCCCTGAGGAAAGCAACTTGCCAGTAAATGAAGTGGCATTTTTCCAGAGAAATTTTTGCTCAGCAGAAAGTGTGCAGCTGCATCTGATATGGACTCTGTAAATGGCCATTAGCCTGTTGCGGATGAAAGCAATATGATTGAATTTAAGGAAAAGGTTTAGGAGGGAATACACTTTTTCTCTTGCATATTTTCATAGTTTTCCAGAAACTCTTTTTTTTTTTTTTTTTTTTTTTTTTTTTTCCCTCCAGTTGATAGTTGAAAATGTGAATGGGCTGCAGTTAATACACGGAGACAAAAATAAGAACCAAGGGAGGGCAAATCAGAAAGAAAACTAGGGATGTCCATCTTCACTAAAGCTGGGTGTATGTAGCAATAAATGTTCACAAAATGTGCTTGTGAATAAAACATGCAGCCTGTCTTCCTTAGCGATTGTGACCCATTTTATTCCCAAACACGCTGTTGAAAAAAAAATTTTCTACCCACAAGGATGTTCACAAAAGCAAGCTATCCTTTAGAGTAATGTGTATAAATATAATTGAATGCTCAGGCTGGTCTTATTCTCAAAGCTGTTTTGAAGAGCCCTATCAGTTGCATAATAGGCTCGTGGAACAATTTGGCATGATTGCAAATAACTCGCGACGAGGAGAGGATGTTTCTCCTGCCTGTGAAGCAAGGTGCCTAGCTAGAAGAGATATAGGATGACTTATATGACCAATGGCATAATGTAAATGGTGAGTGAGGAGTAGGATATTTTCAGCAAAAGGGTCCCAATTAAGCCATATGTTAAAATGCCTTCATGCAAACCGCTTGTCACAGCCATCCGACAAGCAATCTCATCTATAAGTAGACAGGCTGCTGGCTGATAATTCAGGGACAGATAACGGGGCTGCGTTTGTCAGAGCATTTATCTGCAGTGAGCAATTTGATCAGCTTTAATCGTATGTGACAGCAATGTGAAGTGTAAAGTTGTGGTCAATCAGTTTGAATTAATCCCTCCATCAATGTCACTGGGCTGAAGATCAGGGCAAGTTGGTGTTATTTTCTCGCTTAGCCCATCGCCAAGAGGAATGTCTTTCCCTGCCAGCAGGTATCTCCATCCTTCCTGCACTGGCCTACATTCCTCTTTGTGAGCCTTCCCTGCCCACAGTATCAAAGGCAGAGATGGAAATGAGCTATCGGTTCACACAGAGTCCATTCCCCTCTGGCAGCTGCAAAGTCCTCTCCAGTGGGTTTTTCATTTTTTTCCATGTGTAGCAGCAAGTTGCATTTCATATGCCCAAAACGCCTGGGCTTTCCCGGCGTCTCCTGGATGGCTATTACACATTACACTGTAATTGCACCGTCAGGGAGTTTTCCTTTCTGATGGTCTGCCAACATGTTCCCTTTAAAAAAATTATATCTATCGAGGTTAGCAGCTTGGGCAGGAAATAATCCAGACAAATGCAGGCTGCCCCATCTTTGGGCCAATTAATCTGAAACAGATATCCAGTGAGAGGGTGATAGCGGAAATGCTGAATGAGATCTGTGGGGAGCGGACAGCAATTTAGCCGGGCTGTAAACCTGCAATTCGGATGCTGACAGCAACGCTCAGTGATTATGGTCTATAGAGAGGGCAGAGGAGGACTGCCGGAGTGGGCAAGGGATGATGCATCTGTGGGCAGCACCGACAACACTGTGCACTGTGGGCATCCCAGGGCTAGCCTCGTCTTCACAAACTGCTAGTCACTCTAGAGGAAAAGGCCAGCAGAGCTGCTAGGTTAGGTTACCACTCTGGTGGAAATAACCTGTTGGTAAAGTGCAGGAGAGAAGCCTGTGTTGCTCGGACCCCTGCCCAGGAAACAGTTTTCCATGCAGCATGGCACAGGCTTTCTCTGCAGGGGCTGGACCTTGGTAATGCAGAGACCATCTGTGGAAAATTAAGAACGCCACTTTTTGGGCAGAATAACTTGTAGAAAGCTGGGCAGCTGCCTGGATGGAGCAGTGTGGACTGCGGCAAGAGCTCAGGGGTAGGCAAGTTGTGAGCGGCTCAGTCCTTTGCTCCAGAAACTCAGCAGAGTCTGCTGCAGCTGGCAATGCCTGGCAACCCCCTGGCAGGACAATAAATTAAGAAAACACGGACTAACTTAAAACATGGCAAAGTGAAGAGGAAAAGCCATGTATTTCATTTTCTTTATTCCATCTATGAGGATTTGAGACTTTTTGGCTTAGAAAGGAATGAAAAACAATTCCAAAGGCTTCATTTTGACAATACTGAAATGAAACCTTTTGGCTGCCTGAAGAGTTGGTTGGTCACTCCTTTTTTGTTTTTTAATATAAACAGCTATGAAGGCTGCGATGAGCCTGTGAAGATTTTGGTGCCATTAGATCTATGTTGGAAAAAGCATTACCAGTTGTATTCAGGTGCAGCATCAGCCCATCACCAGTAGAAGAGGGAGGGCCATGGGATGGGGGCATGACTTTCTCCAAGGAGTGCCATGAAGTCTGTGATAAGATTAGTAGCAATCTGATGAACATTAACCAATGGGTGAGGAATGTGTCTAAGAAAAGTTTGGAAAGGAGGTCTAATAGTAAGAAGGAGATTACACTGAAATAATGAGTGTCTTTGCACTACCAATTTATTTGGAAAACAAAAATGAGTTTTCACTCATTCTCTCTCTCTCCTGTTTGATTTGCAGTTATAATGCAAATAACACAATATCCATAACCCTCTTGCAGAAGCTTTTCTTACCTTCCTGACCCTACTGGAGAAAAAAACTCAAAGCAACAGAAAACCTTAGACAAAAATGTTCAGGAATGGATAGCATGCAATATTTTTATATAGATTTTAGTGCTGCTAGTCGTGCTATATAAGAATGAATTGGATGAAGCAGGGAGGTCAGTGAGAGCTGTTGTTAAAAGCCACTCTCTTTCATGATACATATAAAAAACCCCCAAACACATTCCATTTATGAAATATATAGCTGAAATGATAGGAGCTGCTATCCAAGTTGCCAGTGGTACAAAAGGTGGGTCAGGTATCTGAGCTATGCGAGGAGAGGGGTGACCAGAGAAGAGAGTAACTGAGTGTAAGCATAGGAGGCCAGCGCAGAGTGAGGGAGGGAGCTGCATCATTTTGTGCAGAAAAGCCACAAAAATATCACAGAAGCAGATAAAGGAGGATGTAAGCAAACATCAAAGAAGAGCTTGTAGCACCACTTGAGAGAATTTTAGGGGAAACAAGCATGAAATAGTGAGTGGGAAATCTCTCTTTTGTTTCCCTTTTGTGTTTAGGAAAACAGGCTTTACCATTGCTTGCATCCTCAGTCCTTCTTTCAAGGACAGAGCTGTCCCCTGCAAGTGTCTTGCTGCTGCAGGACAGGCAGGCTGTGAGGGTGCAGCAGTGGGGGGGATGCTGAGGGGCAGCTGGGGCACTTGTTTTCTCCCTAACACTCTGCTCCCCAGTTGCTCAAAATGTTCATCCTTCCAGCAATGGTCACTATTGCAGCCTGGGGCTGTGCAGAAAGGTTGCGCTCTCTGGATAGTGTGAAGACGTGGTTCGGCCGATTATTAGGAGGAAAGTAGGAATGTTCTTATCAGCCTTTTGGCCCAAACCTGGGAGAATGAAAGACTGAAATGAGGCAGGGAAGTAACCGCTGCTACAAAGAAGTGTCTCAGCTTATGCCTGCAAAGTTGTCTTTCTTCTGAGCACATTTTGATTGCTTTAAAGTCATGTACTGTGCGTGCATGGTACTTTTTTGTGTGACTAAGCTCTCAAAACGAGCAGCTGAACAAGACTTTGCAGTCTGCATGAGCGGCTGATTTCCCTTCACAGTGACAAGCCTGGGTAAATGTATTGTGGGCTGTGTTAAGTGTGCACAGAGCCCTGGTCTGACCCCCTGCAAAGCTTGGAGAGGAGCAGAAGACCCTGTACTGCAGCTCCTTGGTGCTTGTTAGAGGCAAAGAGCATACTGCTGAAATGGCTGGCAGGACAGCCAGGGGCGAGGGTGACCTCCCCTACGGCTTTAGGAGCCCCGTAGCTGCTAGGGGTCCTGGAGGACTTCTTCTCCTAGAACTTTCAGGGAAAATGAGATGGGCAAGAAATATAAAAGCCAAAGCACTGGGAGATGGTAAAGCACATGGGATACTCTGCTCTTTGGGCAAAGAGGTGTGACGTCCACAGCTACTTCTCGTAGGCAGCTGTGCTTCAGAGACCCGCAGAACAAAACTCCTATTTTCCTTCTGTTATTCTTGAAAGACACAAATAAAACAAGCCTTCCCTTCCTCACAAACTAGGGAAAACTGTAGAAATGGACAGGGAGGGGAATGACTTCCTTCTCTGGGGTGGGAGGCAGGATTTCCATCTGGGGTAGGTGGGGAGGCAGCCATGGGGTGAAAGCGACTTGCCCAAGCCATGGTGTGCTGCTGGGCTGAGGCTTCACCCAGCTGCCTTGCTCTCATGCTGCCCATCTCCCCCATGCTGCCTCTCCTTACCCCAGGGGCGCAGTGCCTGAGCTGCCCCCCTCTCTCTCTGTGAAAGTGCTGGTGTGTCAGCATCTGCTGTAGGCATTAAATCCATTAGCCCCCAAGCGCCCCATGGGCTGCTGGCTGCCATCCCCCCATAGACAGCAGTTTTGTGCACGTGGCCATCACCAGCTCCCCAGGAAAGGAGGGGAAGGGGCTCAAGCCCAGCAAGGGAGTTTTTGGGTGCAGCAAGGGGGGACAAACAGAAACCGGGGTAAGGCCGGAGGGGAGCAGCAAGAAACAAACTCATCCTGCTCTTGGACTCATATGCAGAATCGTCCCAGTGTGTGGAGGCAGGTGTCCTGCCAGTGCCCCCCAAGAGCCAGGGTGGGCTGCTTCACCACTGTGGACCCACTTGGCCACTGTTTCCCTCTGTAGCCTGCTGCTTCCTCCCCCATGGGAAGGGGAGCAGCATCCTCAGAGGGCTGGGTAGAGCCATGGGACCTTGAGGAGTGCAGTTTGGAGGCCCCTGTCATGTGCTGCAGTGCTGGTCTGGCTGGAGGAGAGGACTGGTAACAGGAGCTGGCAGTGCTGTGTCTGGCATCCCATGGGATGGGAAGCTCAGTCTGAACCAAAGGGGCCATTTAGCATTGTGAATTATTGAGTGCTTTGCAAGGCGGAGGAGCCAAGTGAGCCAGCTGAGGTCAGGCAAACTGCACTCCGCTTTTAGAAATGCTGGCTAACCAGGGGGTGAAACACCCCTCAGCCCAGCAAAGCCATGGTGTGTAGGCTGGACCCCCTGCAGTGAGGTGGGGATGTGAAGGCCGATGGCAGGTGATGCTGGGGGTCTCACTGGCAGTGAGACAGGCAGTGGTAGCAAGGGAGGTAGGGATGTGCTCTCCCTCTGGGGCTGGGGAGAGCAGGTTGGGCAGTGAGCTGTAAGCCCACTGCTGCTCCTTAGTATTTATTAATGACGTGGAAAAGTGGGGGAAGCAGCAAAGCAGCAAGTTTTGCAGGTGGCATGAAATTATTTAGGTTAGAGAAGACTGCGTGGGCACCCAGCAGAACTTACCCAAGGCAGGCGAAGGGGCAGGTGAACCTCGCTGTTGACAAACGCGTCGGAGAACGCTGCCTCCGTGCTGCCGCTGCCTTGCTGGGTTCTCTGTCGACCGCAGCTGCCGGGGTGACAGCGGGGGGAGGCTGGGTGTCACCGCACACACTTCAGTGGGAACATCTGCTCAGTCTGCAGCAGCTGTCTCAAAAGAGAGCAAAATGGCTGGCTATATAAAGAACAGGATGAAAAAAAAACATGCTGAAAATACCACCTTTCTGCTGTCTAAGCAGAGCAGGTGAATTATGGGCCGGAGTCATCCTCTTGTTGCATGAGTAATGTAGATGAAGAATGGGGAGCAGAAAGAGCAAAAATGGGCAAAAACAATGGGCAGAGAAACTGAAAACAATGACTATCTTTTTCCCAACTTGTATGAGGAAGATTCTGGTGAGATCTTTGAAAAATAAAGACAAATCAATTTACCCTTCCAAATAAGCCGCAATCAAAGAGACATCCATTGACACTGATGGACAAAATGGCTAATGTGGGCAAAGGGATGGACATCTTTAAGCAGTGCGTCATCAGCCTGGGGGATGAGATGGTGCAAGATGCATGGTGAATGCCAAGAGTCCAGTGTGATTCAGGGTAGGGCTGGTAGTGCAGGTGAATCACAAACACATTCATGTTTTGTGTTGGCGTTAGGAGTTGGCATGGTAAGTACCAGGGTGCAGCTCCTAAGAGCTGCCCTCGAGGCTCACTGCAGTTTTTCCTTGCGGCATGCTAGTGGCCACAGTATGAAAGTGATGCTGAGCTGGGAGGGCATGTGGGCGGCCCCCCAAGCTGCACAAGGCCACCAGCCAATGTGTGGGAGCCATCACCACTTCTGACTTCTTCACAAAATGAGGTGGTGGGCTGTGTTATCAACATAGCCGGGGGAAAGAGGCACAGAAGCCTGGGGTTTACATCAAAATGCCTACTAATTCTTGCCTCTCCACGTACCCATCAGCGTGCATTTGAGGTTCAGTCTGCTCCCTGCAGTGTGGTGGCAGCATCTCCTTGCTCAGGGCTTTTGCTGCCCGGTGGAGACAGCTGCAGGATAAACAAAGCGTGCAAAGCTTGGGTCTTGGCGGCTAATTAAGAAAAACGTGAGTTTGAAATAGCTTGTCGCAGAGATGCATATATTCATAACGCTGAAAAGGAGCTGTCTATCACCTAGGATCTTAAACTGGTGGGGCTGTTAAACAGCATTTGGTCCCGTGCACAGGTCTTTTTCACTCCTCCGGAGCAAGGCAAAGGGAGTCACCGCTCCTCATGGGCACACGCTGCGCCACTTCGTAAAATTCTTCTAGAGTGGTTAACTCACTCAAGCAAGACAAGCCTTTGCGTCTGATATGAGTAGGAAATGTGACCTAGTTAAGCCCAGCCGGTTTTGAGCGCGATGAAATGGAAGCGACTCACGCTTGCTGAAATTTGACACCAGAAATGGGGAATTTGCAGCTCTCCCGCCAGCGGAGCCCCTGAGCCCACCCTGTGCGTGCAGGTGGGTCGGGGGGTGCAGGATGCAGCACCCTGCCACAGCAACCCCCTCCCAGCCCTCCTGGTCTGCTGCCACCCTGATGGGTGCCAGGGACCCCCACAGCACTGGCCATCCCCACTCTGTGCCTCGCCTGCCTCCAGGATATCCCATTAAAGGGTGAAATGAATTTCAGAGTCACTGCTAGGGGCTGGGAAATATCTGTGCACGGGGTGGGGGGGACAAAGACCTGTCTGCTTGTGCCAGAGCCGGAGAGAACTGGCTCAGGTCTTGTCTTAAGCCCAGCCCCACTGAAAAGCTGCTGCTGCGACTGCAAGGGAGCTATAAACGTACCATGCAATAACGTTATTGCTTTGATCGATGCTGTAAAGGCTTTGAATGCTTTTATTTTTATTTTTTTTTTTTCCTTTTACACTGTGGCCTTGTACCTTGCAGCCTCCCTTGCTGTAATGTGCTGGTTTCTTTTGTAACTCAAATCCTGCCCCCGTCCTCTCTCCCTATCACTTTTAATGGGCAGAATACCTTTGTTTGCTGCCTCTTTCCTGGAGAAAAAAAGAAAGGCTCTACTATTTGAGGGAAAAAAAGCCTTTCTCCTCTCCTCTTGCTGCTGCCAGGGAAGGTTTATGCCTCTCCAACACTGAGTAGTGCAGAGGTGACCACAAAGGAGCTCCAGTGCAGGCTGCTCAAGTGCTTGGAGCACTTCTCTTGGAGAGGGACTGGCCTTGTGGTGACTGTGGGCTCCTCGTGCCTCTGGAGGAGAAATAAACTTCTTGGTGATGAGAGTCATTGGTTTTGGCATTTTCTTCCTCAGAAATAGTTTTTCTTTTGACAATGATATGCTTGGGGCAGTCCATTCGAACGCACTGCTAGTGTCTTGGACCCTCCAAGGGACTGGCATGAGAGCTTGAAAGTGCACCATGGTGACGTGACCTTGATTTGCCATTTTAGGAGTGCTGTGTTAATGGCTGGGCTGGCTGATGCAATGGGTCCCTTCCCAGAAGGATTCCCTCCAAGCTCTCTCACTTAGCAGCTTTCCTCCATCCCTCTCTCTCTTCTCCCTGGTGCTTTCCCCCTGCGTACCCTCAGGCTGCAGAGCTCACTGCTGCCAGGTAGGATAGAGGCCAAAAACTCAGAGGGGTTTGCAAAGCAATTAGGTTCAGAGGAGAAAAGGTCCCTGAAGGCTATTAAAGTTGCAGGCACAGCCCCTGGCTCAAGGAGTTGCTAGGCTGTGGACTGCCAGAGGGTTGGGAGGGTCCTCTGGGGAAAGTCATGCTCTACGCCTGTCCTGGCTTTTCTGAGCTTTTTCCTTAAATATCTGCTCCCGGTCATTGCCGCAGACAGTGTACCAAGCTGGATGCCCACCAGTCTGGTGAAGCGTGGTCATTCTTACCTCCTGCACTCCTGCAGTTTTCTGATTTTGTTCACCCTCCTTCTGTCTCTCTGTTTTTTTCCCTGACAGGATGACTTTTTCTCTTTCCCACTCTGCTCTGGGCCTGTTCTCGCCTTATACAATTTGTTTCAACGTTGAGCCCTTGCTTGGCTTTGGCTGTGGGTGACTCATTCTCTGCGCCTTGCCTTGGTCCCACCTCTTGGCTGTCTCTTCGACATCTGCTCTGCGCTGCATGGTTCAAATGTAGCCTGTGTGAAAACGAAGCCCTGCTCTGTCCCCTGACACAGCCCCTTTACAGCAAAATCTTGCCTTGCCTGGAGAGCTGAGGCTTCTCCAAGGGCACAGCGGGCTCCCCAGTGGATAGCATCAACAACGAGGCATTGGTACAGTCCTCTCCTCCTATCCCCAGCCCAAAGGCAACTTTAACTATCTCCCAATCACCCTGGAGTCACAAGAGCAGTAGAGGGACGGAGCAGCACAAGCTCCTGCTGTGCTCATCAGGTTGTCCCTGGGTACTCAGTTAAGGGGATTTTCGGGCCTTGTTGGGTGCAAGGAGCCATGCATGGCCAGCTACCTGCTTGCTCTGCTGCCCTGTGGCTCCCTCCCTGCTCCTGCATCCATCTTGTGAACGTGCCTCGCTCTGCCTGCCTCTCTTCATCGCCCGCCCTGCTGCAGGGTGGCACAACTTCTCTGATGAATTCCCTTCTCATGGGAGGAGAGGGAGGGAGAGAGCTGCTTTGCACTACCCAAGGCCCTGTGGAGAAGAAAGGCTGCCCTGTCCCTGTTTGGTTCACAAACTGGGTCCCCCAGGGATCCCAGTTCCTCTCACTGGAGGAGAATGCATTTGTACCCATAAGGAGGGAGTAAGAGTATAATTTCTTTTAGTCTTATTTCCAAGTTTGTTTCCATGTAAGGCTTTGGAGTAAAACATAGCCGGTCAACAAGGGTGTAAAATCTAACAAAAGTAGAAGGCTGAGTTTCAGGCCAGTATCATTAGACTAGACAAAACTTGATGAATGTGTTTTCTTTCTTTCCTCCTCTGCTTAAATGAATTCAGATCAGGCCAATATTTCCTTTGTGGTGAGGGATTTTTGAGGTTCTGACTCCATGGAAAGTTTGACTGGTACGGGTGCACGGCCAATTTTTGAAGGCAGCATTTGTTGAGGGTTTGCTCAGTGCTTGGAATATAAAACTGAACTAAACATATACATTCAGTTGCTGTGTGGAGAGTAAGGGCTTTATGTGTGTACTGTCCAAACATACAGGAAGGACTCTGCTGCTGTGAACCCAAATCAAACGGATAAATAAAATAAGAGATATGCACTTAAGAAACTCCTGTGCAGATTTGCAGTTGAATAACATCTGTGCTGTGAAGAGACAAACCCCAGGTGCATTTCTGAGTGAAGACTTCCACAGCTTCTTAATGTCAACAATAATAAGTCCTTTTATAGGTGCTTTTCACCTTGAAGCGTCTCCAAATGCTTTGTAGATCAGTGTGTGTATATGATCATGTGCCCAGAAATGAAGGGGAGGCTCTGGGGTGGGATGCAGCAGCCATTCCGTGTTATCTACAGTGCCCTTGGGCTCCTTCTCCTCCTTTCAGAGCCCTGCAGTGCCCACACAGTGTTGTTAGCTCTCTCTACCTTCCTCCTCCAACCTCCTTCCCCTGCATTTCTCTAGGCTTTTTCCATATCCCTCCTTGCATCCCCTGCTCCCACTCTTGCCCTTCTGTGCAGCATTTCTTGTGCTTGGACAGCCCTTCTTGCTCTTGCCTGTGCATGCACTATTCCTCTTCTTTGGCAGTCCTCTGCAAAACTGTCTTCCTGAAGCACTCCCTTCGTCCTTCTTCTCTTCCAGACTCCTCCGCACTTGAACTTTTAACTTTCAGTTGAATTTGCATGCCATGCCTGTTTCAGCTTGCATGCTGCCTGGGACAGGAAAGATGTTTTATCTGCAGTGACAAATTGCTGCATAAAGTTACAGTGCTACATGAAAACAACAACCACCCTAACAGTATTGCAACCTGATGGCTGTGATATGCCAGGGAGAAGACAGTTAGAGAAAAGAAAGGTCACTGCTGATATATTAAGGTCTGAAAACAAAGAAACACACTTAAATGGTTTCCTTATCTAATGCTTTGCATCTAGACACTTTCTGAGATCATCTGTCAATTCTCAGTCTCTTGTTACAGGCAGAGGAAGGACAAACTTCCTTGCACCTCAGGGTTGGCCAGAGCATACTAATCTTAAGAGCCATCTAGCAAAACTCCACCAGGCTAAGCCTGAGGTTCCTGGCTTTCAATTATGACAATGGTACGATTTAAATTGTCTCAAGTGAGGACTCCAATGTGTGTCTAACCCTGTGCCTAGCCCCTACCACCTGATCCTCTGCCAAACCTGTTCACCTTAATTTTTGCATCTGGGCTGGGCTTCTTCAGGATTTCAGATGACTTTACAAGACTGAGTGCTGCATGGAGTGCTGGGCAGCTGGCAAGCAAGCTGACCTGCGCTGCTGCTCATCATCTACCTGGCACTTGCAAAATCACAGTTTTCCACCCTTCTCCATGCCTTTGTCCCAAGCTTAATCTTTATCTCTTCAGCACAGAGAGTCATTCATGATGTGCTGGTGTAGCACCTCACACTGCAGGAGTGAGGTCTCTATGTGCATTGGCAGCAGTGGTCAGATGATCAGTGATGTCCCTCCGCCCTGGGCAGGAGCAGAGCTTATGTCAGTGCAACAGGCAGTTTGGAGACAGACATGGTGGATAGTCTGACTCATGTGGCATGTGTCCATTAGGAACAAGCTTTGGATTGTCCTCACCAATTTCCACAACTAAATGGGCCAGAAAGTAGCCAGTGAATAGTACCAGGCCTTGACTGTGAGTTCTTCTAGTCAGCAAAACAAAGAAAACCAGATAGCTTTCACAGCTCAAAGGTAACTGAATACTATCGGTGCAAAATCTTAGGTTCTTGAATGAGATAGAGACATGAGGAAAATAAGACTGAAAGGGACCTTCTGTATCATATTGGCCAAACCCTGGCTGTTTGGGGTAGCTATGGTATTTGTAAGGAACTGCCTCAGCTCTGTGTTAAAACAAGTTGGGATTTTTGTCCCGATAAAAACCTCCTGGAAGGCAATCCCAGAAATGCACTTCTTGGACAGTTAGGACCTTCTTCTAGCTTCCAGCTGAGATGTATTCCTGGCAAATGTAGAGGCACTTCTTGTGCCAGCACTGCCCTTTCACTCAAATAGCTCTTCTCTCTTCCTGATACTTCCCTCCAGGGTATTTGTAAGCAACAAATATATCTCTTCCCAGCCTGCATTTTGCTAGACTCAAGAAACCTAACTCATTTAGTCTCTTCTTGTAGAAGAAAGCTTTCTCCTCCCCTGGTCATCCTCAGAGAGAAAGGCGCAGAAAAGGCAATTTTAAATTAATTCATCTTTCATATGGACATACAATATTCTGTACTTCTGCGGTGGCATTAAAATCTTGCTAGTTCTATTAGAAATCCCTCATCTGGCATGTCTTAGGTTCGCATTTGTCTTCCTCGCATCTGCATGCTATTGCCAGCTTACAGTCATTTGATCGGCTAGTGCACTCAGGTCTTTCTCCTCCCCTGTCACTTCCAACTGATGAGCTCCCAGCTGGTAGCAGAAATTCTCATTATTACTCCCTCAGGGCACGACCTTGCATTTTGTACTATTAAATTTGATTCCATCTCTATTGCTTCTGTCCCTTTCTCGTAGGAAAACTGCTCTGATTAGTCACTGTATAATGCCTTAGAGACCTAAAGACATATTCACTATATTTTTATTTTTAGAAACTGTTTGCTGTTTCAGTATTTTCATTCAGTGAATGATGCTGATGTCTCTCTGTATTATCACATCTTTCTAACAGAAACTCCAGGCTGATGTGGAGAAGGGCAGGGGGAAATCACCTCCCAGATGAAATATATGGCAAGAACAGGTATATTTCCAAACCGTTTCAAGAAAATAATTTTTAAGTTATTTGTTGCTCTGCTGCACAAAATGATCAGCTTTCTAATTAACAGCAAACCAGAAATATACAGGTATGAAAACGTTCTGGTTTACCTAACCATTGCTGTGAGTGAATTTGCTACATCTCACTGCCGGGATGCGGCTCTTGTCTACAGAGCTGTCACAGTTCTGTCTCCCAGCACTTCAGGTTTTAACCATTAAAACTACTTTTATGATGCTCAATATACTTTAGAAACAACTGTCTTTATTGCTTATTTGTTGCACTCAATTACTGTGGCAGTGGGCAGCTTCTGAAGATCTGCGATGGTGATGAGAATTCATTTATTCTAACCTCTCTTTCTCAATTACAAATAAGGCTGTATGCAGACCATTTTACCCAGAGAAGGTTTGATGTAATTCAAAACAACCCCCCCTGTCCCTAACATGCTGCAGCAGCTCTGAAGAGTGCCTGACACTGCTGGTGCTTTGTAAGGAGACACCTTCATGAGTTGAAGAAAATTGCCACCACAACAGCTATTTTATGGAAAAATGTATTTCAGGAAACAGCTGGGGAGATGTGCACACAACAGTACTGCAGAATTTTATTTCCCATGTCTAGATTGTCTGGTATACATTTGTGAGGTGTTTCATAGGGCTGTGAGCGCTTTACTGGCTTTGTAGGTGTTTGAGCAGCACCTAAAGCAGTGGGGCTTCCTGCCCCGAGGGGACCTCTGCAAAGTCCATCTCTGCAAATGAGTATCGAGGTTACTTTGGCTTCTTGTAAACCAGAAAAGGCTGATGCATGTAGGGAGCTGAAGTACTGACATGGTATTAAAATCAAAGGTGGTTTCAATTTTTTCTCGCTTATGCTTTATCCTAGAGGCGCATGACAACTTGCCATGGTGGTCTTCTGATGGACGAACTTTAGTTCTCATGAAGGAACCAAATTTTCTTTCCACACTGTGTTCTGCATATGATCTCAGGCTCCCCTCTGTGCTGGGATGCCGTGGGGATGGGGTGTCTGAGGGGAAGATGCTCACCATGTGCATGTGGTACTAGCGTTGGTGGCACCTCAACGCCCTGCTTCCCTGGCAGAGGGGAAGGATCTCTCTGCACTCTTTCAAGCTGTGAGTTGTGGGATTTTGCTGGAAAAGACTCTATTTCTTGCCTCGTCCAGACATGCTAATGAGGCACTCGTGACATCTGACAGGGTCTACCTACAGAGATGTGAAAGAAAATAGCAGAGGGAGAGGAAAAGCGAAGCATCGTTTTGGAAGCATGAGAACTTCTGAAACATTAATCTGGTGAATAAATCCCTGCCAACAGAATTTCACTAAACCACTGATCTGAATCATGTCGCAGATGGCATCATCTTCCAAAGTGTTAGCAAAACACAGGGCTCAACCTTCAGTGGCCATGCATTGCTATTTCTGATCCAGCACAACAACACTCTTGTAAAAGACAGAGCTTGTAATAACTGCAGCTCAGGAAAAAGAAAAAAACCACCTGTTTGAGATCAGAATAGCTGGCTTGCAGAAGGAGAATTGCCCATTTTGTTCAGTGCAGCAGCGAGATGGGCTCACAGGATAAAGAGCTCCACATGCTCTGATAGACTGTGGGATCTGCTTTGATGCCTTTTTATAAGTGTAAAATCTTGACTGGCATTTCTGAGTGGAAGGCAAAGGTGCTAGGCTTGATAAAGTAGGATCGGTTGTGACACAAGCTGAAGGAGGAGGAAGAGATTGCATGTCAGCTGGGAGCCTCCATTTATATTATTTCATGGCTGCAGGAAGAATTTAGGCTTGAAACATTGTTTTAAATACTAAAACCAGTGCGACCTGATGCCAGGATGGATAAATAATAGTGCTCTTGGGCATGGGATCTCTGGTAGAAGAAGCTACATCTGTATTATCTCAGCAGTGTCAGTGTCTCTCTCAGTGTCTTTTTGGCACCTGAATTAGGCGCCCATGCTGGCCATGTCTCAGCTTTTCAGTGAGAAGAGATTAATGGCTGCACCTCCATTCACCTGATTTCCATGCAGGAGAATACGCTGGCTCCAGGTGAGAGCTCTGAGTGGGTGCTCAGCTGCATGGCCAGTAGCCTGAGGACACTACAGCACGTATCCAAGGCACTTTCCAGGCAGCTCAGAAATACGAACACCTCTCCTGAGGGCCTGGAGTCTGGCAGCTTGATCTCAGATGGAGTTTCATAGGCAGCAAGAGCTGAGATTTCCACTGCCCTGGTTTCCCAAGGAGGGACAAGCCCCCTGAGGACGCTGGTACCTGTCTCCTGGGCTTTACCCTGGCATCTAGCACAGAGCTGCCACTGGGAATTCTTTACAAGAGATGGCCAGCTTCTGTTAGGCATCTTTTGCACACACACCCTGGCACAACAAAGCTAAAAGAACAATGCTGAGGATTGTGAATGCAAACCCTCCACAAGCAGGAAGGCAACGGAGGAGAGCCAGAATAATGGTTGCCTTGTGCAATCTTATTTTGGACTCTATGAGCGTCTAACTTGCCTGCTATTTTATCCCCTGGAGCCCTGCCTCTCTTAGTGCACAGACTGCAGCTGCAGAGGGGCTGAACACCAAAATATGAGGATGAGGGAGGCTATCACCAGTTGACCTATACTCCTTTCGTTGGAAAAGCTGGAAGGCATGTAGTCATTGAGGTGGAGGCTGAAGGAAGAGACTGTCTTATTGGCAAGACACCAGAGTGCTATCCCATAGCACTTTCTTCCTGCCTGTGCTGCCCATTTTGAAATCCTTGGGGTGCTGATCTATGCAGTGATGCATATCAGCGAGAGCCCTACTCTGAACCTTGAGGTCTACGCTCATGTTCTGGTCCCTGGCTAGGCAGACCCTAGGCAGCTCAAAGAGGGCATCAGAAATTACTGCCTCTTCCCATCAGGTGGTGAGCTGGTGATAATAAATGCAGGAGTTGCTGTAAGCACTTCAGCATTACAATGGTGTTACGGAAGAACCTAAGAGGAAATTAATAGGGCCAGAGTAACCGGATTTGAGTAGCATGTAGTACAAAAGGCTGAGGAATCCATCAGCCTGAGGCAAGACCTCTCACAGAAGATGTCAGCCCAGCCACTTAAAGTCAGGCAGCGTTAGAAGAAACTGAATATAATGCCAGCCTGCATAATAGACACTGCTACCGTCCATCACAGTAATGAGATTTCATAAAGAAAAGACCATCTTGGTGGCTTCCAGAAGGATTTCCTTTTGCAGACAGCTGGGCACCTGCACTGATTAAACATAGATACAAGTCCGAGCAACTGGAACAACCTATCACGTTTTACTGTACCCAGGCAGTTCTAGATAAAAAAGATGCAGCAAACACATCCAGTCCATTTTTAGCTCATCTCTGAATGTATACACACTGTGAGATAACTAACCATTTCGTCCCTGTGATGAACATAGTGAAGCATAGGACCCACCAGCAGTCCTTCTGTGGGAATGGGCACCCTGGTCAGTCCCCAGGGATGGCAATAGCATCTTGCAACCTCTGCCTTGGGACAGCAAGAGGAAGGGTGCAGAGATTTGCTGCCACCCCATCCTACAGGCTGACAGAGAACAGCAGGACAAGGATGCTTCCTCTTGGTTAGAAGACAGGAACTGCCACAGTGCTTCCTCTGTGCTGGAGGAGGACCTGAAAGCAGGGCTTGGCCATGAGTCTCTCCACACTTGGCTCTGCATGCAGTACAGCTGCAACACTTTTCAGGGCTGGCCAGGGCTGCAAACACTGCCCTATCCCTCCCAGCAATACCTTGGTGAAGGTTCTTATACCTTTTGGCTGGTTTGAAAATCAGCTGCTGCCAGTCTCAGTTAAAGCACTGCCAGCTGGAATTGGGGCTATGCTTGTGATTTTGATCTGCAATTGCCTGGTGACTTGTCCAAAGCAGTAAGAGTCATTAAAGAGCTGGAGCAGAACTGTACAGACACTGGGCTTGGAGACAGGGAGCTTCTCAGACCTTCTTTTCCTCCATGGACAGATTTTGTTTGACTCTCAGAGTGAGCTGGGTCCCAGTTCCCTTTCTCAGGACCCCACTGCCTCCCTAACAAATGATTTCACACCTCAGCAAAACAGTGGCTTCTAGCACCAAGCTTTTTGAAATGGCCCTCTTTTTATAGCCAGGGCTCAAGCTACAGTGAGACAATTTAGTGAAAAGAAGGGAACAGTGCAATTAAGTTAAAGGATGCCAAAGGGAGGTAAGGTTTAGATTTCTTTCCTTGTGAGTCTTTGTAAAGCTGGGATGGAGGCGAGGCCATGGTTCTTTAAATCACCTTAACACCTGCAAGCCACTGGCAGGCTCAGAGCCCAGGCAAAATGTCTGTTTCTGTTACTGTTATTATTATCATCATCAGTCCTACTAACCAAGCAATGACAGAAAAATGCATCATCCAAGGAACAGTGTCCACCCTCCATCTCCACACAATACAGTTTTAATTACACTCAAAGGACTTAATGACAAACTAGGGCCTAGCCAGTGTCCTTTGAAGTCAACAAAAAGATTCCTGTTGACTTGAGCGGGCAGTGGCTGAGGAACATAAGCTGCAGGAGGAAGACTGAATCGCTGTGATCCCATGCAGAACTCTATTAAGGGATGGCTTTGCCCCCATGAGAAGCCATTGGTGTCAGAGCCATCAGAACTGAAAGCCCATGGCTGCCAAAATCAGGAGCATGGATTTATCAAAAATCCAATGCTGTGGTGTTCCCATTCACTTCTGATCTGTAGAGGAGTTGCATGCCAGTCCATAACTCTAAGCACTTACCCACATACCATCCTGTTGCATTCCTAGGGAGTCACTCTTCTAGGACTATTATTTTCCTAGTTTTAAAATGGAACCAAGTTATCAACTAAGGCACCAGCTAAGAATCTGGCCTCTTTAATATTTTTTTTTCCTTCATCTAGAATAAGTGGCAATCCACACTAATTTTTAAAACTGGCAAAGGTATCAAATCAGATTCAATTAGTCCCCTCCTTGAACATGCCTGAAATAAAGCTTCTGTTGTTGGAGTTTAGCTGACGATGCTTTTGTGCAAGAAAGGAAAGGCTCCAGTTAGTTTTTTTCGTAACTGAAGCCATATGGAATTGAAACTTGTTGAATCAATAATGAAACATGTCTGTGTCGCAGAGCAGTTTTGATTCCAAAACATACAATGGACTGTTTGGAAAGTCACGTTGCTGGTTAAAACTACAATTTAGGGACTCAGCTGCTTAGAAGGATATGGTCTCACTGATTGCTTGAGAAAGTTTTAAAAAAATCCCCAAACCAGCCTGAGGTTCTCTGCTGACTCGTTTTCATAATACATTTAACTACACTGGGGCAAATGCTTGCCAGCCATTTAGGCAAATTGCTTAAGACGTGTTGTTGTGATTTAACCCCAGATGGCAACTGAGCACCCCACAGCTGCTTGCTCACTCCCCCCCTGGTGGGATGGGGGAGAGAATCAGAAGGATAAAAGTGAGAAAACTTGTGGGTTGAGGTAAAGACAGTTAAGTAGGGAAACCAAAAGCAAAGCAAAACAAGGAATCCATTCACTACTTCCCATGGGCAGGCAGGTGTTCAGCCATCTCCAGGACAGCAGGGCTTCATCATGTGTAACACTTACTTGGGAAGACAAAACACCATCACTCCGAACATCCCTGCCTTCCTTCTTCTTCCCCCAGCTGTATATGCTGAGCATGACACCCCATGGTGTGGAATATCCCTTTGCTCAGTTGGGGTCAGCTGTCCCAGCTGTGTCCCCTCCCAGGTCCTTGTGGACCCCCAGCCTGCTCACTGGTGGGGTGGTGTGAGAAGCAGGAAAGGCCTGGACTCTGTGTGAGCACTGCTCAGCAGTGACTAAAACATCCCTGTGGTATCAACACTGTTTCCAGCACAAATCCAAAACATAGCCCCACACTAGCTACTATGAAGAAAATAAACTCTATCCCAGCCAAAACCAGCACACACGTCAAAAGATATGAAGAATAAGAATTATTTCAACCTCCAAATTTCCCATCTATCCTTCCCAATGCAGGCATGATAGCTGCACGAAGAAGCAGGTGAGTTGCTAGTGCAGATTAAGTTGTCCTTTAAGGAGCTACTACAATTAACCCACCCAGTAACCCCCCAAAAAAATAAATATTTCCATGCCACATCAATGTTTCCAGATTTGGAAAGGACTTGAGAAATGCCTAACTGAATTTTCACAGCAAGGGAACTGTGGTGGAAAGAAATTGTATGCGGCCTCCAGAGGAGGGCATGGAATATCTCAGGGCGTAAATAACTTCCCTCTTCTGCCCACTTGGTATATACCCTACTTCATTTGTTTTTGTAGCATTTATTTAGTTTCATTTAGGTGCTTGTCAGTGAAGGAAGAGGTTGGAGAATGTCAGAGATGCTTCAGCAAACTTGCTGTTGAGTAAAAGTTTCTTCACTTCCATGAAGCATCTTCCATAGCTGCCTGTAGCCACCTGAAGTCCATCTGTATTACAGTGTGAGGTACTTCCCCTCATTTTGTTTTTTGGTTTCTGTCACATGGCTTTGTAAAATAGCATTTTGTGGAAGTCAAAAATCTTTGGTAATCCTCTTCAAAAAGCTGAGCTTTTCTGAATTTCCTCTCCTGGTAGCGCTGGGCTAGGTCTGCTACAAGAATATCGCATTTCATAATCTTTCAGTTCCTACTTGCCGCAGGTATAAGACAAGCATAAGACCTCCATGCTTTCTGAGCAGGAGGACCGCTGTGCCGTGGTGGACTCCAGTACCAGCAGCTTGGGTTTCCTCCTCGGGGACTGTGGGAACAGATGCCTGGAGCTCCGTTTTTCCTGGGTTTTCTTTTTTCCCCTTATGGTTCTGTGCTGGGTAATTAAGGACTGAAAGGTTGCTTTAAGTGCAGCCTTGGGAATCATATTTTACAGCAGTGTTCCCTGTTATCAGTTATCGTATTATAACAGGGACAAAAAATCCAATGCACATATGATCCTTTCTGGGAAAGGTTTAGTGTTGAAACACATTAACCATGGAGGCAGATAAGAAGATAGCTATGATTACGGTGCACTGTGGCACTGTAAATGGAAGTAACTTGAGCCAGCGTGAACTGGAAAGAGACAGGCACTGGTGGCAAATCGCTCGAATCCCAGTTCTGTGCCTCTGGTGCAAAATTTGAGTACTGTAGCAAGGGAATAGAAATGCCACAGGGGACAAAATCGTTACTAACCAAAATAGCTGACATCATCCGCAGCTGTGTGGGAACCTGCGTGTCGGTAGGGGTATATATCAATTTCCTGGTGTGGATTTTCCATAGTAAATTATCACTCTGGCAAAAATAAAACCCCCCACAAAACCCAAACAAATGAAGTGAAAAAACCAAAAGAGCGCAATGTCTCATAATAAGCTCTCTCTGTTGTGGCAGCAGCTGCAGTTTCTCCTCTCAGATTTCTTTTCTGTTATTACTCAGAAAAGATCAGCAGCTGCTTAGGAAATATTCCAGAAAGATTCATTGAGAAGTTCCTGGTTGTTTTTCACATACTAATCTGACAGAAGTAACGTCTTCAAGGAAGGGACTGGCTCTCCTGGTTTTTTTCTGCTCCTCATAAATTAGTGGCTTCTGATAACGTGGTTATCTAAAAGGAAACAGCAGAAAGAATCCAGAAATAACAGGCCCAGGTGATGGGAGACAAGTGCTTTTTTTGTGTCACAGAGGGGGTGTGGGAATTGCTTAGGTTATTTTAATTATCATTTTTGCATCTCTTTAAAAACTTTTGCTCAACCAAACTGCTCTCCAAGTGGGTGTTTCTGGAGGCAACACCCATAAGAGGGATCATTTGGAAGAGACACAGCACAGGCTCCTCTAAAAGTAGTATACCTTCAGGACATATTAACTCTGGAGTTATTTCAGTGCTGTCATTGTGCACTGTGCTTTAGGGCTGGGGTGTGCTGCCATCAGAGTCCAGCCAGGGAAGCTGTCAGGGTGCAGCTCAGTGGGAGAGTGTGGATCAGTGCCTCTGAACAGGCACTCCTAGTGCTAAACTTTGCTGTGCTTTCTCACGTGCCTTCTTTTAACTGGGGTGCCTACCTGACGAGAGCATTTCTCCCGATAACAAGGATGCCTAGTGAGAGTCAGAGCTGATGCCGGACCCCAGTCAGGGAGCTGGTAACTGGTGGTTGTTAAACAGGTCGGGGGGTAGAGGTGAGCAATCGTGTCAAGGCTCGGAGTTCCCCCACACTGTGGCTAGCAGCTGTCACCTTGAGCCTTTCCCCTGCCATTGGTCCCTGGCTGTAAAACTAATCACATTCCCATTTCCAGGTCTCTAGTGCATGAGGGCACAATTCAAACGTCATCTTTTGAATGATGTTTGCCCATCATTCAAAATCAAACCCTGTTTGCCCTTTCCCTGTCCTTTTGTGTCACAGGCAGCCCTGCTTCTGAGCACACTCCAGGCAAAATCCAAAGTTCCTATTGGCATGCAGAAGTGGAGAAATGGATCTTCACAGAGCCAATATGGAGCCTCCAAAGCTCTCAAGGCCATGAATCTTGCTGCATAGAGAATTACAGGCAGAAGTCGCTTCTTCCTCTTCTGCTGTCACTAGTGGGTAGGGGGAAAAAAATTAAACCTGGGTAAAAGCAATTTGGATCTGTGATGTCCAGTGCTGCAAAACACTGTCCACTGAAGTATACAAGCTCTCAGGAATGTGGAAGAGATAACTGGAGGTTAATCGAGCTTTTACTGCTGGCTGCCTGGCCAATTATTTCTATGGAAAAATCCTGACTCTTTTCCTTTATTGGAATGAGTTCATGATCATCTATATAAAAGAAAGCTGTATTCTGAGAACACATACGCATTTGCATATGGATGGTGTTCTCTTGCAAATTATTTGAATAAAAATAAAAGAAGAATGAAAACAGGAGTTTTCACTCAAGGGAAAAGTTAATGAACTCACTTCTCTTTCTTTCACTCCCTGATTAAATATTATGTTACCATTTTATCTTTGTGGATGAAGAGTAAAGTCCTATTCTGTATTTTGCCAGCTTAATTCATGAAGATTTGTATTATTTTTATGGCAATAAAAAAAATCAAAATTACTCTCTCCACATGAGAAGCAGAATGGAGAAGAGAAGAGCAGTAATTCCCTGCAGTACGGAGGAAGGAGAAAGTGAAAGACAAGACATCCTCTTTTGTTTGTTTGAATAGGCATGAGATGAGATGAGCTCCAACATGTGCTAACAGGAGCAGTCAGAGAAGACCGGCTACAGAAGCTCAACAAGAAATTCAAAAGGTGTTACCTGCTATGTAAGATATCAGTGAGACCTTCCTTTCTGAAGAGTCTTTTTTTCTTTAACGCTCATTATTTCTGAGAGCCTTGAGCTCAGTAGCAGATTGTACTGATGTTGTTAAGTCAACTGCTTGATCATTCTAATTCAGATCCTGTGGATTTTCAGTGCTGGTGGCAAAGTGAATTTCAGTGGATTTTCAGTTAGGCCAGCTGAGAACCACTAGACTTCTTGCTCTGCAGCAATCAGGTAGCACAGCTGAGCTGGTGTTCATCACATGGGGCACCATCTTTTTTTAGGTGGTAGCAGAAGAGCTGGCAACATTCAGATAAATAAGTCCAAATTCATACACCAGAAGATGATTCCAGAATTGGCTTGGCATTTTATTAACATATCGTAAGGCTATTGCTATGAATTTGTCACTCTTTGGATGTATGAAATTTGCTAGGAGTCCCTGTCTGAGACAGCCCCAGAAAACTAGCTCTGTATGAAAGCAACTTCATGAGGAGTGCCCATCACCTGCTAAATATGGCTGGTGTTCAAATGTTCTTGAGAGTGAACATTGTTGCTTTTAATCTAGAAATGCATGCAGGGTTTTATAGAGGCTTAGGGCCTGAACAGCTTGCAGTTTTGTTAGATTGGCTGTTAAGATGTAAGCAGAGGCAACATGGAATCACAGAAGAGACATCCATGTGCAAACTTTGTAAAACACAGTGTTTTCAGAGGAAAAAAAGTGTACATTCAAAGTAAGGAGAATGAAAAACAAACAAACATGGAAATGAGAATGGGGAAGGGAGATTTAGCATTTAGAAGTGGACCCCTCCCTCCAGGGATTTCATCTGTGCTGCTTTTACTGGCCCATTGCTCGAGGTAGTAGGAGCAAGGCTTCTTTCTAGCTGCCAGTCAACCATTTTCTTTTTGGTAATTATTTACATTGCTGTGGAAGCGGAAATTATCTCTATTTTCTCACTTTCCAACTGAAAACTGTAATTGCAGCTGCTCCCTCCTCCTTGTTTGGAAGTTTTACATGCAGAGAGTCATCAGCCAGGCTTGCCTTAAATCACATCTTCCCATGCAGCCTGGGTTATAATCTAGCAAACACAGCAGTTGCCTAGTCTCAGCAAGGAGAAAAGCAGCACATTTCTCCAGCCACTAGCTAGGGAATTTCTGCTAAAAGAAAGGGGCTATGCCTTGTCTGATGCCTTTATAAAAACATAAAGGAGTCAGTTTCCTGAAGGCTTTCACAGATATTGCTAATCATCTTAAATTGAAACAGGGCTTCTAAAACCAGCACGTAAATCCCCGTAACACACCTTCAATTTCTGTCTCCAAGGGTACCCAGCTGCCCTGATCCTCCGTGACAAGCTCTGGAAATACTGTGATATATTCTTTCACGCTAGTCCTTCCTCGCTCTTCAATCCCCCTCGCTCTTGGGTTGTCTTGCTTGCAGGAGACACGGCTCCACGGCATTGCCTCCATGGCAGTGGGTAAGGAACCGATCTGAAAGCCCATGGAAAGTCTGAGTGGTGGGGAATGCACAAGTTCTCATCCCTTCCAACAACGGAGAAATGCTGATTTCCTCGGGAATACAAGAAAACAGCCAGAGCCCCCATGCAGACCTGCCCTGCCCAGTTTTGCTAACTCATTTGTGCAAAGGCTGGATCAGAGTTCTCTTTAAAACACTAAATACAGTAGTATTTATTCATGCTGGTTTTGCCAAACCTTCTTATTCTGCTATAAGACATGCTGTTCATGAATAATAGCAACTATTCCCCAGTCACAGGAGTGTATTTTGAGGGACACAGTATATGTAGCCTTATTGGACATTTTCCAGTGACTTTATATGCAGACACTGCTTTCTCAGAGAGACAAAATCTGCCCTCTTCTGAAGTCTCTTGGGTCTAAATTAGTTAGACTTTTATATATTGTGATTTGAATCTGAATGTGTTTCCTTATTCGCAGTCCTTGTGGTCACAGAGTGGGCAAGGAGACTTTGTGCTGTAGTTTACCTTGTGATAAGTGGGGGTTTTTTCGGCTGTCCTGGTGAACCACATGATCAGCAGGCACATTCCGTGTGTTGCAAACACAGGAGCACCTTCTAAAAGTGACCATCCTCAAGGATGCAAGATTTGCAAAGGCACAGAGGTATGGAGCAGTGTCTTAGCAGACAGCAGGAACCCCCAGCTGATGGCTCATCTGAAGGTCTGTGGTGAGACACAGCTTCTCTGAGAAGTTAGCATCTGAATTGCTTCCTTGAACATTATCCAAGGCTTACAGAAGAAGTGCTAGATGAGCTGATGACACTGCAGATACCCCCAAAACGCTGCAGGGTCAAGAGCAATGTGCCAAACTAGAATCAATGAGGCCTTATGTAGACACTAAAGGATAACAAGCCAACCAGTGGATTTGCAGGCAGACTGTAACAGCTTGTTATCTGATGTCTCCTGGGCACAAACACTGAGACATCTGCAGTTTTTGACCCTTTTTTTTCTCTCTGCTGGCTCAATGGTTAGTTAGTTGGTCATCCAATGTGAAAACAAAACAGAGAGAAGAAGATACAAATTGCAATAGAGAGGAGATGCTGGACTATTAGGATGCCAAAAGGACTGGCAATAAAATAGGCACACAGGTTGCTTTGCTCTTCTTTACTATTTGTGCATCAAGCTCTTGGAGACTGTTTCTGGAACTCTGTTAAAAGCAAAGGTTTCAGTTTGCTGGTTGTCACTGAACCTTTATGTTGGTTTTATTTTGCGTGTATTTTGCATCTCCAATCTCTTTGCTTGGCACTGCAAGTTAGAAATGAACCTGAAAAAACACATTAAGACTTAATTGACTTTCCCTGATTTCTGTCTAAGAACACAAAGCCCTCTTCATTTCCCTCCTCCAGTCAGGACTGACTTCTATATTGCCCTTTGGACCGAGATCTCTGCTCCCTGGGTTGCAGTGACTGCACTAGCTTATATCACACCTCTTTCCTGTTTCTAGGCTCTCATCAGTGAAGAGTGTGCCCAGATTGTCAGGTGGGGTCATGATCACCAGCACCAGCCTAATCTCTTAATTAACTCCTGTTAAATATAAATGCTCTTGAAAAGATTCTTTTAGCTGCAGTGTTCAATAAATTAGAAGTCCTCTCTTGAAGAGACAGCGTGTTTCTTCTTTCATGGTTTGGTATAGTGACAACACTGTCTTGCTGTATGAGAAGCATTTGCCACATCCTATGGTGCTCACTGCTCATGCCTGAATTATAGATTACTTTAAATCAACTCAGTGTATACTGTGTGTAGCATTTCAGTCTCACGTAGGCAGAGACCTCCTGGCTTCTTATTTCTGTAATTTCCGTGTCTCAGACCCTAAAGTCAAGGTTGGGTTATGCACCTTGCATAGTAGAAGGTAACAATATGTGAGGTTCTGGGACCTGCCAGAGAAACGCACTGTTACTGCTTCTGATTTAATCTGATTTATCCTCATCGCATGGATGTCCTAGTGATTGCAATCAAGGTCAGAAAAGGATCTGAGCCTGTTTCTGATGTGGGAAGACTGCAGTCCCACAAGTAAAAAACACAGAGAAGAGCTAAGCTCATATTGACCTTAGTTAAAAAAAGCAAGCTCGCAAAATGGAGTGTAACTGGACTGTATCAAGAGAGTGAATTTGGAGCAGGGCGAGATTTGTACCTGCTCATGTTATAAACAGAGACTCTCCTCTCCCTCGTGACTTCAATTTTGCCTAGGAGAATCCATATAAAAACAAACAAATGCCAGCAGAAATGTTTCTATTGTTTTCCTTCTCTGTTTCTAATGAAAACTCTTACCTTAAAACAGAGCAATATCCTCCCCTATGATTTTTGCAGTCACAATGCAGAAATAGAAAAAACCTGAAAGCAAAATTGACTCCTTTTGATTTTTCCTAGTTCAAGAGAGGAGAGATGCCAACGGGAAAGAGAACAAAAATCATGCCGAGTAAATTTGGATTTTAAACTGCCTCTAATGATCAACAGCAATCATACAAATATTTATTTCTGGTTTTACAGTTTATTTGTGTTTAAGCTGACAGCAGATCTTTAATTTTATATTCAGTCTTCCTTACATACAAATATGTATCTTTTAGATTGGTTAATTATTCACTTCGTAGAAGTTCAGACAGCAAGTTGTTGGGGCATTATTTTGTCATATACTGCCTCACCATGTACTTTCTTGTTCACTAATTCTTCGGTTGCTGATGCTCAGTTTGGCACCAGAGATCAAATTCTGCTTGCACTGAAGTTGACGAGAAAATGTCCGATAGTTTGAATAGGGTTTTGCTTTTATTCTTCCTTTTCATGCTATGGTGGGAGCTGCCATAACATCTAACACCGAATCTTTAATACCTCTGTAGTGCTTTGAAGTGCAGACCCTCATACTGGGTAGTAAGCATTCACAATTTAAAGCCAAAAGGAAGGGAGAGACTGTAGCCCTGCTGCTGGAAGTGCAAGAGGGAGGCATGAAGTAGGAGGATGTCTCATTTATTGCAGGTTGGATAACTTTTTTGCACGTGGTTTGCTCATGTGGCAACAGTGACATGGATGTGCAACCCACAGCCATGGAGAGGTCTCTGCAACCTGCCTGTTTCCTAGTTATTACAGCTCTAAACTGTAAACCATCATGCAGGCAAGCATCTAGAGGTATGCTGCTAAATCTGTACATAGGCACCGAAATATCATCATACATGCTTTTTTTCTCCTCGTGTGTTTAGCGCTAAAAAATTCTATCAAATTCAACAAGAGCTCAGCATGTAATATAAAGCAGCTGTTTATGAGTGCTTAAGTAGCTAGGAACCAAACTTCAGGCAGACAGATTTGAAAAAGGTAGTCAGTCTTTAAATGATGTGCTCTATTGAAAGGAGTCCAGTTTAAAAACACTCACGAAGTCTGGGAGTTCATGATGTAAAGAAACCTGTAGCATGTGGTGTGTGCTTCCCACTTTTCCTGGATCTGATTATGCCTTCCTGCCTCACAGAACAGCTGAAACATTAAACCCATTGCAATTTGTAAAGTGCTTAGAGATCCACTGAAAGGAGGAAGTAGAGGAGTAAAAGGTACTCAACTTTCATTGCTATTGCATCAGGCAAGATAGTTCCCAGAGTGTCTTCACAGTAAGTAAGAATAAATAACTATAAATGTAGAATCTGTACTATGCTCATTAATAGATAGCTTTTGGGCTGTGGTTGAGGAGAATCTCTTCTAAGAAGGTGAGTGTAGATTTGAAGATTTGAATTCATATTTCAATACTTTTCTTACGGCCACGGCTTGAAGCATCAGCATGTGCTTTACTAGTGCATGAACACTATCCAGGTCTACTGCCATTTGAATAATAGTGACAAATAATTTGTTTGAGCATTTTCTCCTGTCAAATTTCAACTAGATTTTTCAAATAAATCATTCACCAATATTTTTTCCTCATGATTTGGTTAGCTCAATAGCTAGCTGAACAATATTAATCAAATAAGTTACTCACTTTCCCCCCATCAATCTGCAAATAATTTATTCACAAATACTTTTTAGGTGAGGCAGCCAGCTCTAGACAGGACAAATCAAGGTAATTTCCTACTCTTTTGATCAAATGCCAGTAGGACTTTATCTTGGACAGTTCAATAGAGACAGGTTTTAATGCATAATACATAATGGGTAAGCTGAGTTTTTCACAGTTCTTTGTTAGCTCTCTGCTATTGCCCATATTTCTGTTCAACTACTGAGAGAGGAATGACAAGGGGACATATATTTTCCATCCAGATATGCTTGTAAGCATTTCACAAAACCGACTGTACAGCTTCGAGGGCACGTCAGCCACAACTGTGATGAGGCAGCCCCTTGGCTGGAATACGCAAGCTGTTTAATAGAGCAAGGAGAAATTTAACAAGTGTCGAGGAGAGGAAATGAAGACAAGTTTTGTGCCTGCTCCAAAACACAAAGGGAACCTAGAGGCAGAATGAAATCAAGCAACGTGGAATTTGGTTAGCACACTGGGTGTAATGTCCCTAGCTCTTGAGGAAAGAGAGTTTAATGAGCAGCCAAGACACGAGACGGCACATCCCCATGTAGATGTCTCCAGGATGACATGCACACTGTGGTTCCCTTTCCCCAGGGTTCTCATGCAAGCAGTTTGGAAGCTGGGACAGTCCCCTTCCTGCCCTTAGTGGCTGTTGTATTGCTGACGGAGCATAGCCCTATCTGCCTGTCTGCCTGTCCCTCCTGTTTGTTGTGGAGAGCTTATGGCTGCCACACACGAGCGGCAAGGGGCCTCACATAGCTGAGGCAATGGGACCAAAAGAATTCTCCCCTGCTTAAGGTTTGCAGCAGCAATCTGCATTGCATGTGACCATTGCTTTTCCAGCCTCCGCCCCTAACAGGTTGCTGGGTCCTCATCAGGGTGGGTCCTTCTGCTGTTGGCTGGAGATGTATGGGGCTTGTGAATGCTGTTTACCCTTGCACTCCATGCTGTACATGGGCCTGCTATGCAGTCGTCTCATCTTTGTCCTCTGCTGCTCAAGCAACAAGGTGGGGAGAACAAGAGTTGTTTATCCATGTTTGTCAAGAGAGAAACTTTGCAAAAGCTAGCAAGTATATGTTGGAGGAGTGACACACCTGGGGAGTGGTTGCATGTGGGTTTCTTTAGGAGCAGTGAGTGTTCATTTTCATGCACATATATGCACATGCATAATAATATGTTTAATATAACACCTCAAACTCAATCCTTCCCTGAGATTCTGTTGGCTAATCTAGTTACCCCCAAATGAGAGATGCCTTCAGCCTACACATTATGCAGAAATCCAGGTATGAAGAAATGTAGGCAAATATTTCTGCAGCATCATCAATAAATTACTTATATGTGGTATCTACTCAAAACAACATGCTAAACACACAAAGTCAAATGGGATACCTTCCTGAGAAACAACAACTGACCACATATTTACTTTGCATCTCATAAATAAACATGGAGAAAGCACAAAAACAGAGGAAGATATTTGTCTCGACTTTGCACTTGGAGAAAGCTTTTGACTCAGTCTGTCTCTCATAGCCGAACTATACAAAATGGAATTGGCAAGGGGAAAAAATGACATAATCACATACATGTAGCAATCCATTGAAAGTAGGACACACAAAAAAAGAGAAGAAAACAGGCTTTGGAGGAGAAGGTAGACTAACACAGCGGTCAGCTTCAGGCCTGCTGTTTCTGTCATCTATGCTGATGATTTACCAGCCTCAGAGAAATGGTTCTCAAATTGAATGAGAGATCTCAAACACCTGCTTAAATTGTCACATTACAAAACGTATTTTAACACACCCTGCTGCAAGGCCATGTAGTGAGGAAGGAAGAAAAATCTTGGAAAACACAGATGCAGAAGCAGACCTGGGGATTCAACACGGGTAATGGACTCTACAAGTTTTTTGTGCAGTGTAGGCAGTTAATAGTCTAATTCAATTTTTAGACATGTGAGAAGGGGAAAACCAAATGACGACTGAGAAATTATTTTGAAGCTGTGCATAGCATATGTGTGTAGACAGACCACAGTGACATCATATCGAGGGTGGGTGCCTGTGAGTCAAAAAGCACCTAGGAACACCGGAGAGTCCGAAAAGTGCTGCTGTGGCTGAAGCTGAATCGTACAATGTGAGGCCTCCAAGAAAACTATCTATGCAGTTTAGCAAGGAGAAGTTACAGGAGCACCATATATAGTTACTTATCAATGAAAATGGGATGGGTGTGCAGTTTTGTAGACAAAGGCGTAACAAGTTCTGATGTCTCAAAGTTGAAGTTAGACAAATTCAACCTTGACAGAAGCAATTATCAAGCAGCAAGGATAATTAAACATTGGAATAAATTAGTAGATGGAGTAAGGCACTTGCCATTACTTGGAGTCTTTAAGACAAGATGTGTTGTCTTTCAAACTCACTGTGATCCAGCTGCTGGGAAAACAAAAAATCTATGGCTTGTGTATATGGGTCAGTTTAATGGATTACAGTGGCCCCTTCTGTCTGGAAGCCTGACTATACAGGTGGGAAAGCGGTTCTTACTAAAGACAAAGTAAAAGAGTGAGATGACACTTGTTGAGAATACCACACACCACAGCTTGGTAGCAGGGGTTCACCTATTCTTTCCACCAGTGTAACTAACAGTGTGTCGCAGTGGTGAAGTAGATGCTGGTATCTGGCAGTTAGAGTAAGGGCAATGAGCTCCAAAGTGGACAGCCATAAGGAAAACCTTTCCAAGGATACAATGAAAATCATCAAGTCACTGCTGTAACTTTTCAGCACTATAATACAAGTCCCGGATTGGTGATCCTCAACTGGCAACAGAGCACAGGAAACAGGAAGTACCAGGCAAATGGGGACTGAGGCTCCTGCAAAATCAGTGGCCTTGTGCACTCAGTAAACTTTGCATCCACTACTACATCCATGTGTATGCATCAGGATCGCTGCTAAAAGGCTTAAGAGGCACACATATATTTTCAGGACTAGAGTTTGATGAAGGATCAGGAGTTTAACCAGCATGGCACAAGCTGACCCATAAGGGTGAAAGATCTTCTAACCTGTTTTCTGAATTTGACATAAAGGTTTACAGAAGTGAATTTTTCCAGTGAAGAAAAATGTGCTTGAATGGTGGCCAAAGGAGGAGGTAGAGCAGAATGATTGGAAACAGGCAGCAAGAACAAACAGGCATATGAGGGTATTGTAAACATAGATGAAGACAGTCTTGTTTTGTTTGGGCAGCCCTTTCTCAGTCACGCTTGTGAATTCAGCCTCATTTGCGGTTTGGGAGCTTGGAGAACTTCAGTGTGGACGGGACTAAGTGTCCCCCAGGCGCCTCGCGGCTGCAGCTGTGCAGAGATCTGCTGTACACAGGAGCTCAGGTTGTGGTTGGAGGGTGAAAGTTCTCACCAGTTTTAGGAGGGTCTTGTTTCATACCTATCAGGCAACACCCTCTCTGCAGTAAAGCATTACAGAATGCCTAACAAAGTCCAACCTAAAATCCAGTGTGATAGTCATGCTCAGTTATGAACAGAGCGCGCACTTCCTGCTAGTGGGAGCAAACAGCCTCGCCCAAGCCAAGACATGCTCAAGACCAAGGTGCACTGGAGACGCTAGAATAAAACCTAAATTAGATATTTTGTGCGGGACCATCAGCCCAAAACCGTGCATAGGCTCTGGAGACTCCCCCGGGAGAGAAATGTGTAATGTGGCTCTGTCTCCACCAGACAACAGAAAATCAGGTAGCCTGAAGAGAGCCTGGGCAGCAAACAGCACACAAGGAGAGCACTGATTTTACAGTTAAGGTGGCAAGGGGACTGAAACAGCAGGTAACTGTCCGAGTTACTCCAGAGCAGGCCAGTGCCTCACTTCTTTGTTTTTACAAATAAACAGGAAATTAAATCCCCGAGCAAACAAAAATCTCTGTGAGCAGGCCGGGAAGAAAGGCAGCAGAGCAGTGGCACAAATACCATGCAGCAGCAGCCACCCCT
>NW_010127362.1:701-5767 GCF_000699245.1 Pterocles gutturalis | reverse complement strand
GGTGGTTAAAATCCCCCACGATAACCAGGTGGTGGCCGGGTTGTTGGAGGTTTAACAGGGTGATGTGGAAGGTCCAGATGTTTCTCTCCCCTTTGGCTTGACCTGTTTAGATGGGTTGGGAAATGGTCAGAGGTGGAAAATCCAAGAGGAGATGAGGATCCCACTTCCCATCTGAGCCTCTGCATCAAGCTTTCAGATCATTTCTGGCACCAGAGTCGGAGTGTTTGGCTCTATAAATCCAAGCCTTGAGACGGGTCTCCCATTGCAAACTCAAACAGCTGATGTTAGAAATCTTCCAGGAAGCCCACTTTAGCTGAGGTGTAACTGTTTGGGGGTCCAGGGGAAATCACGGAGGGTCCCAACTGGGTCTGTCTACTCCAGCTGGTCACAAACATTATTATCTTAAAACACATTCTGTGAAATAAATTTGTTTTTATTCCAGTTCTAAGCAAACAAGTACTCATTATAAAAGCTGCAGTAACTTTACTAGCAACCCCCAAGAAAACCAAATTCCGGAGCTGTGATCTCAGCCTCTGCAGCGTCTGCTGTCTCTGAGTCAGGGTCCACGGGCAGCGTCCGGGAGGCTGCGCTGCGCCGCTCTGCGAATTCTGGGCAAGCGAGACCCCAGGGCTTTGACTCACCCCTCCTCGCAAGTGCCAGGAGGACTCGTGCTTCCTGCGAAAGATGTCTCACAAATTATCATGAGAATCCTCAATAAGCTTTTAGGGTGGCTGGGAAGTAAATTAATTCTTGTCACATTCAGAAAGAAAGGTTTTCATTTTCTCCGCGAGACCATCTATAGCAGAACTTTCTGTGCACGGAGGTGGCAGCGGGTGGTTGCCGACACTGTTGGCAGAGGTGATCCTGCTCATGTTAGTACCGAAAAAACCCCGGATTTTCCCCATGGGAAGTTATAATGTCAGCTTCGTAGGGGGTTAGAGCAGATGTATGGATTATCCTGTGTTTGTGTGAAAGGAAAGATCTCCAGGTAGTTGACAAGAAGGTGGTTCTGGAACAGAGGAATTTCCTCCACCTGGAGCTGCGGGAGGAACTTTAAGGATGTCAGAAATGGGGCTCAGTGCAATGCACTTGGTCCAGGTGTTGGAGGTTAAATGTGTTTTGAGCAAAAAGACATAAAACCTGTGACGTTGTGACTCCACCTTTGTCCCACCCCAGGTAGGACACTTCTCCCCGAATTCAGACCGATGTCCACAGACACCCCAGTAGAATATTGGCTCATTGTCCGGGAAGAAAGTAATTTTCTGAGTCATGAATATCTCATGATTTCCTCACCAAACGCTTTTTTCAAAGAAGGCTTTCAATGACGCTATCAAGTCACTGATAGAACGAAGTTAAAGGAAATGATAGGGGCAAGGAAACAGCTTCCTGCTCCTGTGGTTTGTCTTTGAGAACCATAGCTTCTTGGAGCCGCTTGTTCCCTCTGGGCGCGACGATCCTGGTGTCCTGTTCGCAGCAGGAAGGAAAGCCCAGTGTGAGCAAAGCCTGAGGGTCAGCCACAGGGTCCGTCTGCTCGTTGGGAAGGGTAGGGAGCAAATTCAGAGCTGGTGGCATGAGTGGAACCGTGAGGTGGCACCTGTCCTGGTGCCCGGAGCTGCCCGAGCAGCGGGGAACGTGGCAATGGGATCGGCTGTGGGTGTTCTGGTCCCTCTCCCAAGGGCGTTGTGTTCCATGGGTGTGCCACCGACTCCAGAGCCCTGTTTGTGGTTCCTGTCCATTGGTGGTTTTACCTGGTCTCAGTTTCTGTCTGCTCGTGTTAGCCACTCCTGGCTGCTGCTGGCCTTCACATAAAGCAAAAGCGGACGATAGCGGTTGGCGTACAGGGGCTGGGAAATCAACAGGAGAAAACAACGCCGTAGAAAAGGGGTGCAGGCTGATGAGGGGATGTTCGAGGGGGCCCATTGGCCTCGGGATTCCCAGGAAACGTTTCTCTGTGCTGAGTTGTTTCTTTTTCCCTCTTCAGGTGCAGATCCAGAACAAGAAGGTCGACCTTTCCAAAGTCTCCTCCAAGTGTGGCTCTAAAGCAAATATCAAGCACAAGCCAGGTAGAGGTTTTACCGTTTCCCCATGTTTTGTCTGTGGACATGGCAAGTTGTTTAAATACAATCCTGGACTGCGACTGGAATAGTTGGAGGGGTTTCTTGCTTTCAGGGAGTGTTTCCAGAAGTCCTGCCGGGGTTCAGAGCAGTTCCTGGTGGTTTCATCAGCAGAGAAGGGGATTAGGAGATGTGGGATTTCAGCTTGCCTCTGATGATAATCTGCTGCTTGGACTCCGTTCTTTTTTTTCCTTCCCATTTGGGAAAAAAAAGAGTGGATGCTCCCCATGACTGTTCCGGGAGTCTGGGAGCCTCACCCGTGCTTTCAGCGGGCTTTGGGGCTCCCTGAACACGGGTGGAAGGGGAAAGTAACTTCCCTCCAGTTCTCCAGAGCAGTCTGTTTAGCCTTCGGTTCAGTAGCAGCTCCTCTCTTATATAAAAGACACTTTTGGCTCTTTCATGGCATATGATGGGATGAGTGTGCAGGAATTGCTTGCTCCCCGCTGAGAACACAGCAATTACTCCGTGAATTCCTGCGACTCTCGTGTTTCCCGACGAGGCAGTGACCAGCGCTCAGCTGGAGCACAGACAAGTCTCGAGTCCCAGGTGCCGGGGCTGCTGCCAGGTTTTGGACTGTACCCCTGCAGGATCCTAAGTTACAGTCAGCTCACTGACCTTTGCTGCTTTGTCTGTGTCTGAGGACAGTTATCTGCACAGGAAACCTCCTGGCAGTCACACATCCCTGCCCGAGGGACGAAGTTCACTGACCACAGCTGGAAACAAACCCCACAAGTGTGTCTTTGTCGGCTCCTGGGAGCTTCCTGCACCCTGTCTGCCAGCCTGCTGGGTTGACAGCAGTTCAGCCCTACGGACCGAGCAGCACGGTTCAGTGCCTCCAACCGCGCTCCCGCGTTGAGAACGTGGTGCCACCAACACGACCTCTCGTAACGAGCTGTGCCTGACAATAACTGCTTAAAGCAGAAGAATCCATCCAGAGTTATCTGGTGTCGGATGTTCTAACTGGTTTGGTTAGATCCTTGGCCATGCAAAGCGTCCAGAATGCTGGGGACTGAGTATTTAACGTTGTCACTGGGAAGGAAAGTTGTGCTTAGAAGTACTTAAGTAGGGTTTTTGGGAAAGCGACCGGAATGCAGACTGCACGTACAGTCTCGTTTATGAGCAGGAGCTGCAGTACTCTAAAGGTAGAAAACTCCTGCTAGAGGTGCGGGACCGGCTGGAGCTGGCATTTCCCTCCTCTGCCGGGTTAGATGGGTCCGTAGCAGATCTGGCGAGAGAGCTGGCGTGTGGATGTCTCCCAGCCTGTCTGTCCAGCACGTGGGATCACCAGCTTTGATCCTACTGGTGTTTTTTAAACTGAACCTTAACTGGAAAGAGAACTGGGACACTAAACGTGCTGCTTGGTCGTGTCCCTCCACCAAAGGGCAGTGGGTGCCCAGTGTTCCTCGGTGGGGCTGGGGAGGGGACACGTCTCGGGTGGGACTGTTCTGGGGGCATTCGGTAACTCCTGTGTGATCTTCTTCTAGGGGGAGGAGATGTCAAGATTGAGAACCAGAAGCTGAACTTCAAGGAGAAGGCCCAAGCCAAAGTGGGTTCTCTGGACAACGTGGGACACTTGCCGGCAGGAGGAACCGTGAAGGTGGGTGCAGCAAGCTCTGCTACAGGCTAGGGTTTACATTTGGTCCTTCTCCTTGTCCTGCTGTTGATGTCCTGCAGCTTCTCCGCCCCCAGCCTTTTAGAGCCACCTGCTTATTTCTGTGGTCTCTGTTGCCAAGCCCGGGAGGACGTGTGAGCTGAAAAGGAGAGAGCTAGGAGCCAGCTCCGGGGCTGCCGGGACGGGCTCCCTGCTGGCTGTTGTCAGAGGGCTCTTACTGCCCATCCGCATCCTTCCGCCAAGAATCGGAGAGCAGGGATCGCTCTGTGAGCTGTGAGCCCATCAGAGAAGCTGTCTGCAGCCCTTCCTCACTTTCTTACCCCAGTATAACCAGTGAGAGCGTGGTGCTCTGCACCCTGCAGCTCTCAGGAGCAGTTTCCAGCCCGTAACCTGTACCGCAGCCCAGCCCGAGGGCCCTGGGTTGCACTGAGATTCAGCGCCGTGAGAACATCGGCTGCCCCCAGCCCTGACGCTGCGGATCGCGGGTCTGGCTGCAGCAACGCCACGTCTGTGCTGGGGGAAGGGAAATTTCCCCCGCTCGACCGCCCGAGCGGTGGGTGCGTGGGCTTGACGACGAGAGCAGTGCTGGGGTTAGGTTTGGGTAGCACTAGCGCTGGGTTTCCGTGTGGAGCGGCGCTGGTTCCAGTGTGGCTGGGAGTGGAGAAAACACTCGTGTGCTCCAGCGTCAGAATGGTTAAAATATGAGTGAGTCTTTGCCCCCAGCAGGACAGACAGACAGAGGAGAAACCCCTTCGAAACGCCGGGTTCCCTAGTTGTCCCCCCCCCGTGTTTTGTTTGACCGCTGCTGTGATGTGGGAGGGTTTCGAGTTCGGCCGTTGAGCTGTTGTGTGAAAGGGACAGAACCAATCCCTGTCCTAAGGAGCAGCTCAAACGCAGGGTTCCCAGGTGTGTTTAGTGTGTGTGTCATCGTCCCCATCACAGCAAGGTGAGAGGTGGCTGGCAGGGGGTCTGCTGGGGACGCTCCGGGACTCTCCTGTCTCCAGCCCTCTCTATGAACTCCAGGGAGGCTCGGGGAGAAGCCGAAGGAACCAGCTGCTGGTGGGGATGGGGTGGTGCCCGGCTGTACCAGGTCACCGCAGTGTCTGCTCCAGCTACCGGTGCTGTTTGCTGGTAACTGGGATTTTCATTCTAAGGTTCTAGAATCTCACCTGTTCACAATCAGTGCGATTATTTGCTCCATGGGTGCAGAGAGTCTCTGTCAATGCTGCTCTCATCTGGTATTTTTTTTGGCTCTAATATTTAGCTTTGCAGTACAGATCCCTGTTGCATCCCGCAGATCTCAGCCAGGGCTGTTGTCCGAGCAGGGGCGGGTGGCACTG
>NW_010127362.1:0-206 GCF_000699245.1 Pterocles gutturalis | reverse complement strand
ACCCCAGGAGGAACCCGGGTAGTTGTGCTGCTTGTTGAGCGACCGGTCCAGAGCCAGCCCGTGGGGCAGAGGGCTTGGCTTAGTCTGGAGAGGAGCCCAGCAGCCTCGTTCCCTGTGGATTGGACTCTGCGGGGCATGGGCTTGGGGTAGGAGCAGAGCTGCTTTGGACTGGGGAGTGATTTGGACACGGGGATTTTGGGATGTCC
>NW_010127361.1:0-1445 GCF_000699245.1 Pterocles gutturalis | reverse complement strand
AGCACCTCTCCACAACACGCAGTTACTGCTTTGGAACTCACTACTGCAGAACACCAACACTAGAGACAGAGAAATCAAGAAAATTCCATTTTTAAGTGTTTACCTAACCCCTGTCCATCCATAAGAGTTTAATTTTGTTAGGTCAAAGTGTTAGCTGTTTTGTTCTTTGCAGGCGGAGTATGTAATGGCAAAGGGGCAGCACTGGGCATTCGCTTTCAACGATCACATTGGGAACCCAGGGGTAACCATTATTGTCACCAGGTGATAATGTGAAATAAAACTTTGATTTTGCAAAACACAACTCCTGCACCACCTTTGCCATGGAGAACAGCAAATGTATCCCAAACATTTTGGCAGGAATAAAGAGAAAAGAGTGTTTACTTTAAAAAATTCTCATATTTTTAAAACCAGACTAGTGAAGAGGGCGAGGTAAGGAAAGATGGGCTTCTGAGCCCATAGGGTTGGCACGAACCCTCTTCATCAGCTGGTGCCAGGCAGATGATCTCCAGGAGCTTGGAGAAACCTTCTCTGGGCTTCTGGAAGAGACCGGGTGAGTTCGGGAGACTCTTCATCAAGGGTCACCTACTGAAGGTGTTGGCCCTCAGGGGTCTGTCTCAATCTGTGCCCCCATAGAGAACCACTGGAGGAGGATGTCCCACCTATGGGGACATTCTGCAGCTCCATGAGACCCACAGGAGTGTTTAGGATGGAACAGAGATGTGACGGGAAAAAAAGATGGCTTGCTTTCTGATACCTGTAGATGATGGGACATCAAGTCAGCTTTTATCACATCAGGCTATTTAAAAGATATTTTTTTTTCCAGAGGAAGAATTCATAAACAGTTGTGTTTCTCTTTCTGGCTTTGCAGAGGCATTTTGCCATTTTGCCACAGCACTACCTGGCCAGCTGACCCCTCACTCCTGAGCGGAGAGGAGAAAATATGACTGCAGTCACCTCCTCCAAAGGCATTTAATTTCTTAACTTGTCTGTATGGCTCACACACGCTGTGGCTCTGCAACTGGCTGTCAGTTCGGGAGGACAGCTGAAACCGGGAGGGCTCTGGCTGAAGGGTGCTGATCATCCTTCATGGAAGGAGGTCAAAACCTCACCCTTTGAAGCACCCATGAGAACACCTTACACCGGAAATCTGGGAGAAATCCTCTTTCTTTCATTATGATCTTTAACCCCCCTGTGCCACAGTCCTCATCAGCATACGGGGGCTGCTTTTTGGGTTCAGTGGAAAGTCATGAAGATCTGCTCATGGCTGCAAACCACCTCGATGAGAAGCAACCTGGGAATGCAAATGACGACAGTGATAGCTGTGATATATAATGTCTGTAAGATCATTAATGCCAATCAACTCACATACATGGAATATACACCCTGCCAAAGCAACGAGGGATCACTTTATAATAAGATCCCAAGGTGGGTTATAGAGATAGTAA